>NW_021823412.1:992672-1170172 GCF_901001165.1 Salmo trutta
GGTTGTCTCCCCTCCTAGACCAACGAAGGGGACAGGTTGTCTCCCCTCCTAGACCCGAAGGGGACGGTTGTCTCCCTCCTAGACCCTGAAGGGGCAGTGTTGTCTCCCCTCCGTAGACCCTGAAGGGGACAGGGTTGTCTCCCCTCCTAGACCCGAAGGGGGGCAGGTTGTCTCCCCTCCTAGACCACGAATGGCGGCAGGTTGTCTCCCCTCCTAGACCCCGCAGGGGACAGTGTTGTCTCCCCTCCTAGACGCCCGAAGGCGACCAGGTTGTCTCCCTCCTAGACCCCGAAGGGGGCAGGTTGTCTACCCTCCTAGGACCCCGAAGGCGACAGGTTGTCTCCCCTCCTAGACACTGAAGGGGGACAATTGTGTTGTGTTGTTCCAGAGAGCGGTTCAGTGGGAGTGTTGTATCGGGAAGAAGTCTGCGAAGCAGCTGCAGGCGTTCCATGTCCACCCTGCAGACAGACAAGCAGGGCCTGGACCTACGGAGAAAGGACCAGGAACTACGGAGTAGGAACATCCAGAGTCAACCCTGAACCCACACACACCACCCCCAGATCTCTGTCTGGACAGGCGTGATGATTTATAATGTGTATTGTGTCAATGGGTGGACGGCTGGGTCATTATAATTGGACAGTGTCATAGTAAACGCCATATCAACTCACTATGTAAACAAACAGCACCCTATTCCCTCAATAGTGTACTACTGTTGACCAGGTCTTCTAGGACTCTCTGCTCTGAAGTAGTGTACTACTGTTGACCAGGTCTTCTAGGACTCTCTGCTCTGAAGTAGTGTACTACTGTTGACCAGGTCTTCTAGGACTCTCTGCTCTGAAGTAGTGTACTACTGTTGACCAGGTCTTCTAGGACTCTCTGCTCTGAAGTAGTGTACTATGTCGTCCAGGGATCATCAACTAGATTCAGACAATTATTATTTTTTTTCTTGAGCAGATGGGATCAGGTGGCTATTAGATCACAATGATTATAATTGACAAAACATTTCAAATCTAGTTTAGATTTGTGTAGGATCACATGGAGACTTTGGAACAGATTTCCCAAACTAAAAGCAGTTAATGATTTTTTTTTTTTTTTTTTTACATTATTTTTAAAAATACTCGGGGGGGGGGGGGGGGGGCAAATAAAGTCCTGGGCAGTTTGGGAACCTGGTGCTGTTAGGGATTTGTCCTGTAACAGGTCCCTTCTTTCTCTCCTGCTGCAGCCAGTACAGTACGTCCCACATGGTGCCCTGAACACTACTAGTGGGAATAGGTTGCCATTTGGGACGTAACCAAGGATGATACTATAACTTTATTTAACACGTTGGTTGTCAACTCCCTGGTCCTGGAGCACTACTGGGTGTATGGAGGCTGTTCCAGCCCAGTACTAACAAGCTACAGCACGTGTTCAACTCATTCCACACAGGGCCGAGTGTCTGGAGCTTCTCCCTCATACTTGGTGAATTAAGGTCACTAATTAGTAAGGAACTCCCCTCACCTGGTTGTCTAGGGCTTAATTGAAAGGAAAAACCTGCGACCATGGAATGAGATGAACACCCCTGATGTCACAGTTTGGATCAGTACTTGACTTGGACTGAAATAGGTGCAGGAGCACATGTGAGGTACCAGTGAACTCCTGCCTAAGTCAAGCACTGATCTTGATGATAGGTAATGTTAACTAGTGCTGGGTTGGACCAAAAGCCTGCACCTCTTCAGAACTAGAGTTGGTGACCAGTGATGTTTCTCTGTCTGAACTGGTCATTGTGTCTCTCCCCCAGTTTGCATGTTTAAAACAGCCGGTGTAAAAAACAGTCAGAAATGTTGATTAAAAACCCAACAATGAACAGTGGGGGTTGGTGAGCGGGAGGCATGTGTTCTTGTGAATTTGTTTCTAAAATAAAAACTACATGGAGCTTTGAAGATGTCATTATTTGTTCTTAAAACTACACCAGCCTGTATTTGTGAAAGCAGCTTTATTTTAAGTAGAAACATGTTGTCCCCCCCAAGACATTAAAATACTCATATGTGAAACAGTAAATATTTCAGACACAAGGACAGAAGAATTGCTATATGCAGGTGTTAAGCCAGAAGGCTATTGGAATGGACAACTAAATAGTAGAAAGGCTTTAGTGATAACATGGACAAACGGACACATTAGTTAGCCTCTAGCTAGCTACAGACCTTAACATGTAGAAACATCAGTTAGCCTCTAGCTAGCTACAGACCTTAACACGTAGAAACATCAGTTAGCCTCTTGCTAGCTACAGACATTAACTAGTTAGCGATTCTTTTTTGTGCCTGCGGCCTTTGAGACGGGCCTTTTCGCGGTCCCTTGTTCTGGTCTGGTTGGGCCTGGGTGGTACGGGACACAGCAGACACCCCGTCTACAAACTTAGTCTTGAACAAAACGTTGGCGTTGGTGAACATGCCATCCTTCAGAGAGACCACCACAAACTACAGAGGAGAGGAGAAACAGCTTTAGAGCGAGACTGTAAAAATACATTTATGAAATGGAGACCAAGTGGTTTCTGTTAACATACTTTATATGGCAGGTATTTTATTTAACCAGGCAAGTCAGTTAAGAACAAATTCTTACCTTGTCAGCTCGGGGATTCGATCTTGCAACCTTTCAGTTATTGGCCCAACGCTCTAACCACCAGGCTACCTGCCTCCTCTAACCACCAGGCTACCTGCCTCTCCTCTAACCACCAGGCTACCTGCCTCTCCTCTAACCACCAGGCTACCTGCCTCCCCTCTAACCACCAGGCTAGCTGCCTCCTCTAACCACCAGGCTACCTGCCTCCTCTAACCACTAGGCTACCTGCCTCTCCTCTAACCACTAGGCTAGCTGCCTCTCCTCTAACCACTAGGCTAGCTGCCTCTCCTCTAACCACTAGGCTAGCTGCCTCTCCTCTAACCACTAGGCTAGCTGCCTCTCCTCTAACCACTAGGCTAGCTGCCTCTCCTCTAACCACTAGGCTAGCTGCCTCTCCTCTAACCACTAGGCTACCTGCCTCCTCTAACCACCAGGCTACCTGCCTCCTCTAACCACCAGGCTACCTGCCTCCTCTAACCACCAGGCTACCTGCCTCCTCTAACCACCAGGCTACCTGCCTCCTCTAACCACCAGGCTAGCTGCCTCCTCTAACCACCAGGCTAGCTGCCTCTCCTCTAACCACTAGGCTAGCTGCCTCTCCTCTAACCACTAGGCTAGCTGCCTCTCCTCTAACCACTAGGCTAGCTGCCTCCTCTAACCACTAGGCTACCTGCCTCCTCTAACCACTAGGCTACCTGCCTCCTCTAACCACTAGGCTACCTGCCTCCTCTAACCACCAGGCTAGCTGCCTCCTCTAACCACCAGGCTAGCTGCCTCCTCTAACCACCAGGCTAGCTGCCTCCTCTAACCACCAGGCTAGCTGCCTCCTCTAACCACCAGGCTAGCTGCCTCCTCTAACCACCAGGCTAGCTGCCTCCTCTAACCACCAGGCTAGCTGCCTCCTCTAACCACTAGGCTAGCTGCCTCCTCTAACCACTAGGCTA
Organism: Salmo trutta; assembly: GCF_901001165.1. Classification (NCBI taxonomy): domain Eukaryota; kingdom Metazoa; phylum Chordata; class Actinopteri; order Salmoniformes; family Salmonidae; genus Salmo; species Salmo trutta. The sequence continues at coordinate 996,212 of NW_021823412.1, forward strand.
GCTGCCTCCTCTAACCACTAGGCTAGCTGCCTCCTCTAACCACTAGGCTAGCTGCCTCCTCTAACCACTAGGCTAGCTGCCTCCTCTAACCACTAGGCTAGCTGCCTCCTCTAACCACCAGGCTAGCTGCCTCCTCTAACCACCAGGCTAGCTGCCTCCTCTAACCACCAGGCTAGCTGCCTCCTCTAACCACTAGGCTAGCTGCCTCCTCTAACCACTAGGCTAGCTGCCTCCTCTAACCACTAGGCTAGCTGAACCTCTAACCACTAGGCTACCTGCCTCCTCTAACCACTAGGCTAGCTGCCTCCTCTAACCACTAGGCTAGCTGCCTCCTCTAACCACTAGGCTAGCTGCCTCCTCTAACCACTAGGCTAGCTGCCTCCTCTAACCACTAGGCTAGCTGCCTCCTCTAACCACTAGGCTAGCTGCCTCCTCTAACCACTAGGCTAGCTGCCTCCTCTAACCACTAGGCTAGCTGCCTCCTCTAACCACTAGGCTAGCTGCCTCCTCTAACCACTAGGCTAGCTGCCTCCTCTAACCACTAGGCTAGCTGCCTCCTCTAACCACTAGGCTAGCTGCCTCCTCTAACCACTAGGCTAGCTGCCTCCTCTAACCACTAGGCTAGCTGCCTCCTCTAACCACTAGGCTAGCTGCCTCCTCTAACCACTAGGCTAGCTGCCTCCTCTAACCACTAGGCTAGCTGCCTCCTCTAACTACTAGGCTAGCTGCCTCCCCTCTAACCACCAGGCTACCTGCCTCCCCTCTAACCACCAGGCTACCTGCCTCCCCTCTAACCACCAGGCTACCTGCCTCCCCTCTAACCACCAGGCTACCTGCCTCCCCTCTAACCACCAGGCTACCTGCCTCCCCTCTAACCACCAGGCTACCTGCCTCCCCTCTAACCACCAGGCTACCTGCCTCCCCTCTAACCACCAGGCTACCTGCCTCCCCTCTAACCACCAGGCTACCTGCCTCCCCTCTAACCACCAGGCTAGCTGCCTCCCCTCTAACCACCAGGCTAGCTGCCTCCTCTAACCACCAGGCTAGCTGCCTCCTCTAACCACCAGGCTAGCTGCCTCCTCTAACCACTAGGCTAGCTGCCTCCTCTAACCACTAGGCTAGCTGCCTCCTCTAACCACTAGGCTAGCTGCCTCCTCTAACCACTAGGCTAGCTGCCTCCTCTAACCACTAGGCTAGCTGCCTCCTCTAACCACTAGGCTAGCTGCCACCACTAGGCTACCTGCCTCCTCTAACCACTAGGCTAGCTGCCGCCTCTAACCACTAGGCTACCTCCTCCTCTAACCACTAGGCTACCTGCCTCCTCTAACCACTAGGCTAGCTGCCGCCACTAGGCTAGCTGCCTCCTCTAACCACTAGGCTAGCTGCCTCCCCTCTAACCACTAGGCTAGCTGCCTCCCCTCTAACCACTAGGCTAGCTGCCTCCCCTCTAACCACTAGGCTAGCTGCCTCCCCTCTAACCACTAGGCTAGCTGCCTCCCCTCTAACCACTAGGCTAGCTGCCTCCCCTCTAACCACTAGGCTACCTGCCTCCCCTCTAACCACCAGGCTAGCTGCCTCCTCTAACCACCAGGCTAGCTGCCTCTCCTCTAACCACCAGGCTAGCTGCCTCTCCTCTAACCACCAGGCTACCTGCCTCTCCTCTAACCACTAGGCTACCTGCCTCTCCTCTAACCACTAGGCTACCTGCCTCTCCTCTAACCACTAGGCTACCTGCCTCTCCTCTAACCACTAGGCTACCTGCCTCTCCTCTAACCACTAGGCTACCTGCCTCTCCTCTAACCACTAGGCTACCTGCCTCCTCTAACCACTAGGCTACCTGCCTCCTCTAACCACTAGGCTACCTGCCTCTCCTCTAACCACTAGGCTACCTGCCTCTCCTCTAACCACTAGGCTACCTGCCTCTCCTCTAACCACTAGGCTACCTGCCTCTCCTCTAACCACTAGGCTACCTGCCTCTCCTCTAACCACTAGGCTACCTGCCTCTCCTCTAACCACTAGGCTACCTGCCTCTCCTCTAACCACTAGGCTACCTGCCTCCTCTAACCACTAGGCTACCTGCCTTCTCTAACCACTAGGCTACCTGCCTCTCCTCTAACCACTAGGCTACCTGCCTCTCCTCTAACCACTAGTCTACCTGCCTCCTCTAACCACTAGGCTACCTGCCTCCTCTAACCACTAGGCTAGCTGCCTCCTCTAACCACTAGGCTAGCTGCCTCCTCTAACCACTAGGCTAGCTGCCTCCTCTAACCACTAGGCTACCTGCCTCCTCTAACCACTAGGCTACCTGCCTCCTCTAACCACTAGGCTACCTGCCTCCTCTAACCACCAGGCTACCTGCCTCCTCTAACCACCAGGCTACCTGCCTCCTCTAACCACCAGGCTACCTGCCTCCCCTCTAACCACTAGGCTACCTGCCTCCTCTAACCACCAGGCTACCTGCCTCCTAACCACCAGGCTACCTGCCTCCCCTCTAACCACTAGGCTACCTGCCTCCTCTAACCACTAGGCTACCTGCCTCCCCTCTAACCACCAGGCTACCTGCCTCCTCTAACCACCAGGCTACCTGCCTCCCCTCTAACCACCAGGCTACCTGCCTCCCCTCTAACCACCAGGCTACCTGCCTCCTCTAACCACCAGGCTAGCTGCCGCCCCTGTATGTGTAGGACTGGTGTGTTACCTGGGAGTGTGTGAAGTGTGTTCTCAACATCTGTCCTATGTTCTGTGTGTGTGAGAGGTCCAGGGCAGCATCCACCTCATCCAAGATGTAGATGGGAGCCGGTTTAAACAGCAGCATGGCCAGGATCAGAGACAAGGCTACCAGAGACCTGGAACACACAGTTACAGTACACACCTAGTTTTAATACAGACGTTTACACTTGCGTTCGGCCAAAGACGACCCTTCTGTTCATCTGAGTCCACTTCAATAGAATCCAAGCTAGTGTTGCCAATCAATAACTGTCTAATCAATCATCTGACCTTCTGGCTGTGTTTACACAGGCAGCACAATTCTGATGTTTTGGCCAATCATATCAGATCTTTTTCAGAGCTGATCTGGGTAAACAGCCATTTAGTTTGTAGAGGTTAGTAAACTGGCAATTAGTAGCACAAATATCACACACACACTTAATGTAGGTATCAATGAATGATCAATAAGTTGATGATTGAATTGATCTCCCCGTACCTCTGTCCTCCGCTGAGTTCAGTGAGGTTCTCCTTCCATGTGTTTCCCAGAGCCACCTTGAACTCCAGGCCCTCTAAGGCCCCGCAGCCTTCAGGAGGGGCCAGGCGGGCATCAGCCCCCGGCAGCAGGGTGGAGAAGATACTGCCAAAGTCTTTATTCACCTGGAGACAGAGAGAGAAGACAGAGAGAAAGGAGAGTGTAATGGAGGCGGTTGATGAGTCACTTTACCAGAGACCTGAACACTTCGCTCCTGTTAGCTTCTAGAAACAATGTCTAGACTTTGTCTCAGAGGACTAACACAGTCTGGTGATGAAATCATGTCTCTGTATCAGAGGACTAACACAGTCTGGTGATGACATCATGTCTTTGTCTCAGAGGACTAACAGTCTGGTGATGACATCATGTCTTTGTATCAGAGGACTAACAGTCTGGTGATGACATCATGTCTTTGTATCAAAATGGTCCTGTATCATTAAGACATTTTTCAGACAAGCAGACACTTCAGAGACAGAAAGACAGACAGACCTTCTGCCAGGCAGACACAGAGACAGACAGACACAGACAGACCTTCTGCCAGGCGATGTTGAGGGCCTCCTTCTTCTTCTGGTCTAGCTCCTCTATGGTCTGGAGGATCTTAGACTTGTCATTCTCTACGATCCTCTTCTTCTTCATCAGGTCATTATACTGATGGAGGTTAGGGCAAAAATAGGGTCAGGGGTCACGTTCTCAACTCTCCTCCAATCATATCAAAAGGTCCAAGAGGGGAAGGAGGAATGAAAATAGATTTGATACAGGAGCCCAAGGAAACACACACACACACACACACACACCTCCCCAAACTCACCCTCTCCTCAGCCTGACTCAACATGTTCATGGCTCTCTTGTTGACAGATCTCTCCAGTCGTGTCTTGGACTCCTCCAGCTTCCTCAGCCTCTGGCCCGCCTCTTTAGGGTTGTTGACCTTGAAGTCGTATCCCGTGTTGGGCTGGCCGAACAGGCCTCTCTCCTGACTGATCCGTACTCATGTTCCCTCTAACATTACGAGGACACCTGGAGAGAGGGATGAGAGAGAGAGGGGGATGGAGGAAGATAGAGAGAGGGATGGAGGAGAGAGAGAGGGATGGCGGGAGGAGAGGAGAGGGAGGGAGGAGAGGAGAGAGGGATGGAGGAGAGAGAGAGGGATGGAGGAGAGAGAGAGAGAGAGAGAGAGATGGGATGGAGGAGAGAGAGAGGGATGGAGGAGAGAGAGAGAGGGGATGGAGGAGAGAGGAGAGTGATGGAGAGAGAGAGAGAGGGATGGAGGAGGAGAGAGGAGGAGGAGACGATGGAGGAGAGAGAGAGAGAGAGGAGATGGAGGAGGAGAGAGGGGAGAGAGATGGGGAGGAGGAGATGAGAGGAGGATGAGGAGAGAGAGGGAGAGGAGAGAGAGGAGAGGAGGAGAGGGGAGGAGAGAGGATGGAGGAGAGAGAGAGAGATGGATGGAGGAGAGAGAGAGAGAGGGATGGAGGAGAGAGAGAGGGATGGAGGAGAGAGAGAGAGAGAGGGATGGAGGGAGGAGAGGGAGAGAGGAGAGAGAGGGATGGAGGAGGAGAGAGAGGAGAGAGAGAGAGGAGGAGAGAGAGAGAGAGAGAGGAGGAGGGGGAGAGAGGAGAGAGAGAGGGATGGATGGAGGAGGAGAGGAGAGGAGAGGAGGAGATGGAGGAGGAGAGAGGAGAGAGAATGGATGGAGGAGAGGAGAGAGAGGGATGGAGGAGAGGAGGGAGGGATGGAGGGAGGAGAGAGAGAGGGATGGAGGAGAGAGAGAGAGAGAGGGATGGAGGAGAGGAGAGAGAGAGGGATGGAGGGGAGAGAGAGAGAGAGGGATGGAGGAGAGAGAGAGAGAGAGAGGGATGGAGGAGAGAGAGAGAGAGAGGGATGGAGGGAGGAGAGAGCGAGAGGGATGGAGGAGAGAGAGAGAGATGGATGGAGGAGAGAGAGAGAGGGATGGATGGAGGAGAGAGAGAGAGGGATGGATGGAGGAGAGAGAGAGGGATGGAGGAGAGAGAGAGAGGGTGGAGGAGAGAGAGAGAGATGGATGGAGGAGAGAGAGGGAGAGATGGAGGGGAGAGAGAGGGATGGATGGATGGAGGAGAAAGAGAGGGATGGATGGATGGAGGAGAAAGAGAGGGATGGAGGAGAGAGAGAGAGAGGGATGGAGGAGAGAGAGAGAGATGGATGGGAGGAGAGAGAGAGAGATGGAGGAGGAGAGAGAGATGGGATGGAGGAGAGAGAGAGAGATGGATGGAGGAGAGAGAGAGGGATGGATGGAGGAGAGAGAGAGAGAGGGATGGAGGAGAGAGAGAGGGATGGAGGAGAGAGAGATGGAGGAGAGAGAGAGGGATGGAGGAGAGAGAGAGAGAGGGATGGAGGAGAGAGAGAGAGAGATGGATGGATGGAGGAGAGAGAGAGGGATGGAGGAGAGAGAGAGAGAGAGGGATGGAGGAGAGAGAGGGATGGAGAGAGAGAGAGGGATGGAGGAGGAGAGGGATGGGAGGAGGAGAGAGGGATGGAGGAGAGAGAGGGATGGAAGGAGAGAGAGAGAGAGGGATGGAAGGAGAGAGAGGGATGGAAGGAGAGAGAGGGATGGAAGGAGAGAGAGGGATGGAAGGAGAGAGAGAGAGGGATGGAGGGGGGAGAGAGAGAGGATGGATGGAGAGAGAGAGAGGGATGGAGGAGAGAGAGAGGAGATGGATGGGGAGAGGAGAGAGAGAGAGAGGATGGAGAGAGAGAGAGAGAGGAGAGGGATGGAGGAGAGAGAGAGATGGATGGAGGAGAGAGAGAGGGGATGGATGGAGGAGAGAGAGAGAGGGGATGGAGGAGAGAGAGAGGGATGGAGGAGAGAGAGAGGGATGGAGGAGAGAGAGAGAGGGATGGAGGAGAGAGAGAGAGAGGGATGGAGGAGAGAGAGAGAGATGGATGGAGGAGAGAGAGAGAGGGATGGAGGAGAGAGAGAGAGGATGGATGGAGGAGAGAGAGAGGGATGGATGGAGGAGAGAGAGAGGGATGGAGGAGAGAGAGAGGGATGGAGGAGAGAGAGAGAGAGAGATGGATGGAGGAGAGAGAGAGAGATGGATGGAGGAGAGAGAGAGGGATGGATGGAGGAGAGAGAGAGAGGGATGGAGGAGAGAGAGAGGGATGGATGGAGGAGAGAGAGAGGGATGGAGGAGAGAGAGAGAGAGAGGGATGGAGGAGAGAGAGAGGGATGGAGGAGAGAGAGAGAGATGGATGGAGGAGAGAGAGAGAGATGGATGGAGGAGAGAGAGAGAGATGGAGGAGGAGAGAGAGGATGGAGGAGAGAGAGGGATGGAGGAGAGAGAGAGATGGATGGAGGAGAGAGAGAGAGATGGATGGAGGAGAGAGAGAGGGATGGAGGAGAGAGAGAGAGATGGATGGAGGAGAGAGAGAGGGATGGAGGAGAGAGAGAGGGATGGAGGAGAGAGAGGGATGGATGGAGGAGGAGAGAGAGAGGATGGAGGAGAGAGAGAGATGGATGGAGGAGAGAGAGAGAGATGGATGGAGGAGAGAGAGAGAGATGGATGGAGGAGAGAGAGAGAGATGGATGGAGGAGAGAGAGAGGGATGGAGGAGAGAGAGAGAGAGATGGAGGAGAGAGAGAGAGATGGATGGAGGAGAGAGAGAGGGATGGAGGAGAGAGGGATGGATGGAGGAGAGAGAGAGGGATGGAGGAGAGAGAGAGGGATGGATGGAGGAGAGAGAGAGAGATGGAGGAGAGAGAGAGGGATGGAGGAGAGAGAGAGAGATGGATGGAGGAGAGAGAGATGGATGGAGGAGAGAGAGAGAGAGGGATGGAGGAGAGAGAGAGGATGGAGGAGAGAGAGAGAGATGGATGGAGAGGAGAGAGAGAGGGATGGATGGAGGAGAGAGAGAGAGGGATGGAGGAGAGAGAGAGGGATGGATGGAGGAGAGAGAGAGAGGGATGGAGGAGAGAGAGAGGGATGGATGGAGGAGAGAGAGAGGGATGGAGTAGAGAGAGAGGGATGGAGTAGAGAGAGAGGGATGGATGGAGGAGAGAGAGAGATGGATGGAGGAGAGAGAGAGGGATGGAGGAGAGAGAGAGAGAGGGATGGAGTAGAGAGAGAGAGATGGATGGAGGAGGAGAGAGAGATGGATAGAGGAGAGAGAGAGAGAGGGATGGAGGAGAGAGAGAGAGATGGAGGAGAGAGAGAGAGATGGATGGAGGAGAGAGAGAGGGATGGAGGAGAGAGAGAGAGATGGATGGAGGAGAGAGAGAGATGGATGGAGGAGAGAGAGAGATGGATGGAGGAGAGAGAGAGAGATGGATGGAGGAGAGAGAGAGAGATGGATGGAGGAGAGAGAGAGAGATGGATGGAGGAGAGAGAGAGAGATGGAGTAGAGAGAGAGAGGGATGGAGGAGAGAGAGAGAGATGAGAGAGATGGATGGAGGAGAGAGAGAGAGATGGATGGAGAGAGATGGATGGAGGAGAGAGAGAGAGATGGATGGAGAGAGAGGGATGGATGGAGGAGAGAGAGAGAGATGAGAGAGATGGATGGAGGAGAGAGAGAGAGAGATGGATGGAGAGAGAGAGAGGGATAGATGAGAGAGCGGAGATGAGAGGGATGGATGGATGAGAGAGAGAGGGATAGATGAGAGAGAGAGGGATGGATGAGAGAGAGAGATGAGAGGGATGGATGGAGGAGAGAGAGAGAGAAAGAGCAGGATGAGAGAGAGAGACAAAAGAGAGAGAGAGAGAGAGAGAGAGAGAGAGAGAGAGAGAGAGCAGGATGAGAGAGGAAAGGTGTGGAAAGAGAGAGGAGAGATATGTTAGTCTGGTTAGCGGAACAACTCATGTTCCTCCAACAGAAGGAGGAAGCTCACTCAGAAGACTAGATCCCCATTTAGTACTGTGATTTAGTGATCTCTTCTGAAGAGACAAACAGATCGATAGAAACAGACAGAATATGAACATAAAGAGATTAGGAGAGACGACAGATCAAATGGAGATTAGAAAGCAGAGTTGATCAGTAACTGTACCTTAGCAGCAGCGTCCTGACTGTCTTTACGGTGTTTGTTGTTGTTGATCAGTAACTGTACCTTAGCAACAGCGTCCTGACTGTCTTTACGGTGTTTGTTGTTGTTGATCAGTAACTGTACCTTAGCAACAGCGTCCTGACTGTCTTTACGGTGTTTGTTGTTGTTGATCAGTAACTGTACCTTAGCAACAGCGTCCTGACTGTCTTTACGGTGTTTGTTGATGTTGTGTTCCAACTCTTTAATCTTCAGCTGAGACTCATTGGTTTTCTCTCTCATATGGTTAGCTTCTGTACTCTTACCCTGGAACGAACGAACACACACACACACACACACACACACACACACACACACACACACACACACACACACACACAGTTGGAATGGAACATGAAATGACATCCTCAAAGTAGCTCATTGGGTAGAACAGATATGTTTAGAAAGTGATCTGATCCTAGGTTATAATAACCTCTCATGGACAGATGCACGTAACAACTGGTATTGTAGCGTCTCTAGGGCCTCCATTTTAATTATTTCATTTCTGGATGTAGGATACTCTTTCATTCAGTTGTAGATACTGTGGACGCAACAATTCACCGATACGTTTCGATCCCGCGATTCAAATGTTTAAGATACAGTATGAGTGCATCTGTCCGCAGGAAGAAGGAAACTAATCTATATGTATCATGCATCTGTCAGACAAATCGATTTAAAACGTTACGAATCGACGGTTCACAAACCTTTTTTACTCAGATGACTTTCCCTCTTCTGGAAACACGTCACATTTAGTGATAACTGATGCATCCTCTCCTTCAGTGTGGAACTGAGCATGTTGCTGCACTGACAGTCATTGATCTACAAGTCATTTTCATGCCCAACAACATCAGCAGACGACTCAGTTTTAAACACTGAACCAGCCGTATAGTGATATTCTCTTACACATCGGCGCTCGCTTTCAGCGTTTAAATGCTTGTAAAAATGTCTCGCGCAATATTAGGCTGAGTGACACCTAGGGCTGATCTCATTTAGTCAACTGGTTGATTGTTTGGTCAATAGGCTTTTTGGTCAACAGAGATTTTGTTTGTTTGTTATCCTCTCTAGGGCTAGGGGGCAGTATTTGCACTGCCGGATAAAAAAACGTACCCGATTTAATCTGATTATTACTACTGCCCAGAAACTAGAATATGCATATAATTGTTTGATTTGGATAGAAAACACCCTAAAGTTTCTAAAACTGTTTGAATGGTGTCTGTGAGTATAACAGAACTCATATGGCAGGCAAAAACCTGAGAAGATTCCTTACAGGAAGTGCCCTCTCTGACCATTTCTTGGGCTTCTACACTCTCTTTATTGAAAACTGAGGATCTCTGCTGTAACGTGACACTTCCTACGGCTCCCATAGGCTCTCAGAAGGCGGCAGAACGTTGAATGATGACTTTGCAGGCCATGGCTGAAAAACAGTAGCGCATTTGGTAAGTGGTCGATCAGAGAACAATGAGACAGGGGTGCGCGTGCACGAGAAGAGTCAATTTTAGATTTTTAGTCTTTGAACGAAAACAGGGTTTCCCGGTCAGAATATTATCGCTTTTTTACGAGAAAAATCGCATAAAAATAGATTTTAAACAGCGGTTGACATGCTTCGAAGTACGGTAATGGAATATTTTGAATTTTTTGTCACGAAACACGTCGGGCGCGTCACCCTTCGTCACACTTCGGATAGTGTCTTGAACGCACAAACAAAACAGAGGATATTTGAACATAACTATGGATTATTTTGAAGTTGAAGTCCTGGGAGTGCATTCTGACGAAGAACAGCAAAGGTAATCCAATTTTTCTTATAGTAAATCGGAGTTTGGTGAGGGCCAAACTTGGTGGGTGTCAAAATAGCTAGCCCGTGATGGCGAGCTATCTACTCAGAATATTGCAAAATGTGCTTTTGCCGAAAAGCTATTTTAAAATCGGACATAGCGATTGCATAAAGGAGTTCTGTATCTATAATTCTTAAAATAATTGTTATGTTTTTTGTGAACGTTTATCGTGAGTAATTTAGTAAATTCACCGGAAGTTTGCGGGGGGTATGCTAGTTCTGAACGTCACATGCTAATGTAAAAAGCTGTTTTTTGATATAAATATGAACTTGATTGAACAAAACATGCATGTATTGTATAACACAATGTCCCAGGAGTGTCATCTGATGGAGATCATCAAAGGTTAGTGCTGCATTTAGCTGTGGTTTTGGTTTTTGTGACATATATGCTAGCTTGAAAAATGGGTGTCTGATTATTTCTAGCTGGGTACTCTGCTGACATAATCTAATGTTTTGCTTTCGTTGTAAAGCCTTTTTGAAATCGGACAGTGTGGTTAGATTAACGAGAGTCTTGTCTTTAAATAGCTGTAAAATAGTCATATGTTTGAGAAATTGAAGTAATAGCATTTCTAAGGTATTTGAATATCGCGCCACGGGATTCCACTGGCTGTTGAGTAGGTGGGACGATTTCGTCCCACATACCCTAGAGAGGTTAAGGTGCACAAGACTCCTGTCTGAGTGGACTGATCCATTGTGGAGGCCGTGGGGGGATGGTACAGTCCATCAGTCTAAGACACCTGTCTGATTGGCTCCTGTCTGAGTGGACTGATCCATTGTGGAGGCCGTGGGGGGGATGGTACAGTCCAAGACACCTGTCTGATTGGCTCCTGTCTGAGTGGACTGATCCATTGTGGAGGCCGTGGAGGGATGGTACAGTCCATCAGTCTAAGACACCTGTCTGAGTGGACTGATCCATTGTGGGGGTGGTGGTACAGTCCATCAGTCTAAGACACCTGTCTGAGTGGACTGATCCATTGTGGAGGTCGTGGAGGGATGGTACAGTCCATCAGTCTAAGACATGTGATACTGAAACACTAATATAAATATTATCTTCCAATAAACACATTTTCTCCAGCGTTGGATAGTCGCCGCTGTCTGCGGTTCTGAAGCCATATTTAGTCTGCCGTTGAATTGACACCTTTTCCTATGTTGCTAACAAGGAACTTTATACCGGGACACCAATTTTGTGTCACTGATCATTTGGACAAATCACGACTTTGCAGGTGCTGGTCATTTCTGAATTTGGGAAGGATAGGGGACATTTGGTCCAACTTGCAGAGAGTTTCAGTGTAGGGGGGTTGGGTGGGGGGGGGACTTTGCTAATCTCAGTATCTTTTCACCAACATCTCCAGCAGAACTTAATCCAGCATCTGATGCTTTTATCAAGGATTCTAGTTCTGCGTGTCCGAGATGGTTTTCACGACAACATTACGATGATGATGAGGAGCAGCATGGTAACAACACCACCACCAGTACTACTGACAATAATGTAGTAATCATACCTTGATCTCTTTGTCCTGGGATACGATCACCTTTTTCTGTCTAGTCAACTCCTCCTGGGCCTTACGCACAGACTCCTGGAGAGACAGGAGGGGGGGAGAGAGGTTGAGGAAGGAGAGAGAGGGGAGAACGGAGTGGGGGGTAAAGGGATGTGAAGATAGAGAAGAGAGTGTTGTCAATGATAAAGTATATAAACATATAGCTAGTTCATGTCAACAATCCAGTCACCCGGGCCGGGCCAACCGATGAGGTCGACGCCCGGGCCGGGCAAACAGATGAGGTCGACGCCCGGGCCGGGCAAACAGATGAGGTCGACGCCCGGGCCGGGCAAACAGATGAGGTCGACGCCCGGGCCGGGCCAACCGATGAGGTCGACGCCCGGGCCGGGCAAACCGATGAGGTCGACGCCCGGGCCGGGCAAACCGATGAGGTCGAGGACATTTGACAGTATTGGACCAGGATGTAACGGTACCTTGTTCTCTGCCACGGTGGTAGACATGTTGTCTATCTGTTCCTGGATAGTCTTCATGGCTTCATCTACTGCCAGGATCTGTTGTTCATAGCCAGCCTGCTCCCTCTTCAGCTCCTCCAACTCTAGGACTAGGGACTCAGCCTCCTGCACGCACGCACACACACACACACACACACACACACACACACACACACACACACACACAAAACAGGGTTATACACAACTTTCATGTCAAATCAAAAGTGCAGCCCCCTTTAATCTTGTTTGTATACTGTGGAGGGTCTTGAATAATGTTATCGCTTGGGTAATGTAGCCCGGGTTATTGTGCTGGTGTCTTTGGTTTTGGGCACAGAATTAAAATGTGTGTGTGTGTGTGTGTGTGTGTGTGTGTGTGTGTGTGTGTGTGTGTGTGTGTGTGTGTGTGACTCCACCTGTTGTCTCTCCTTCAGTTTCTTACTGAAGGCGTCAGCCTTGGTTTTAGCAGAGTTGACTTTCTGTTGAGCAGCTTTCAGTTCCTTCTCCCTCTCTGCCTCCGCATTCTTCATCTTGTTCTCCAACACCTGGTGGGCAAGGCCAGGACAGAGGTTTAACAAGGCCAGGACAGAGGTTTAACAAGGCCAGGACAGAGGTTTAACAAGGCCAGGACAGAGGTTTAACAAGGCCAGGACAGAGGTTTAACACCACAATATCAACAAGGCCAGGACAGAGGTTTAACAAGGCCAGGACAGAGGTTTAACACCACAATATCAACAAGGCCAGGACAGAGGTTTAACAAGGCCAGGACAGAGGTTCAACACCACAATATCAACAAGGCCAGGACAGAGGTTCAACACCACAATATCAACAAATCCAGGACAGAGGTTCAACAAGGCCAGGACAGAGGTTTAACACCACAATATCAACAAGGCCAGGACAGAGGTTTAACACCACAATATCAACAAGGCCAGGACAGAGGTTTATCAACAAGGCCAGGACAGAGGTTTAACAACAACATCAACAAGGCCAGGACAGAGGTTCAACACCACAATATCAACAAATCCAGGACAGAGGTTCAACAAGGCCAGGACAGAGGTTCAACAAGGCCAGGACAGAGGTTCAACAAGGCCAGGACAGAGGTTCAACAAGGCCAGGACAGAGGTTCAACAAGGCCAGGACAGAGGTTTAACACCACAATATCAACAAGGCCAGGACAGAGGTTCAACAAGGCCAGGACAGAGGTTCAACAAGGCCAGGACAGAGGTTCAACACCACAATATCAACAAGGCCAGGACAGAGGTTTAACAACACAATATCAACAAGGCCAGGACAGAGGTTTAACAAGGCCAGGACAGAGGTTTAACAACACAATATCAACAAGGCCAGGACAGAGGTTTAACAACACAATGTCAACAAGGCCAGGACAGAGGTTTAACAAGGCTAGGACAGAGGTTTAACACCACAATATCAACAAGGCCAGGACAGAGGTTTAACACCACAATGTCAACAAGGCCAGGACAGAGGTTCAACAAGGCCAGGACAGAGGTTCAACAAGGCCAGGACAGAGGTTCAACAAGGCCAGGACAGAGGTTCAACAAGGCCAGGACAGAGGTTCAACAAGGCCAGGACAGAGGTTTAACACCACAATATCAACAAGGCCAGGACAGAGGTTTAACACCACAATATCAACAAGGCCAGGACAGAGGTTTAACAACACAATGTCAACAAGGCCAGGACAGAGGTTTAACAAGGCTAGGACAGAGGTTTAACAACACAATATCAACAAGGCCAGGACAGAGGTTTAACACCACAATATCAACAAGGCCAGGACAGAGGTTTAACACCACAATATCAACAAGGCCAGGACAGAGGTTTAACAACACAATATCAACAAGGCCAGGACAGAGGTTTAACAAGGCCAGGACAGAGGTTTAACAACACAATATCAACAAGGCCAGGACAGAGGTTTAACAACACAATGTCAACAAGGCCAGGACAGAGGTTTAACAAGGCTAGGACAGAGGTTTAACAACACAATATCAACAAGGCCAGGACAGAGGTTTAACAACACAATGTCAACAAGGCCAGGACAGATGTTTAACAAGGCTAGGACAGAGGTTTAACACCACAATATCAACAAGGCCAGGACAGAGGTTTAACACCACAATATCAACAAGGCCAGGACAGAGGTTTAACACCACAATATCAACAAGGCCAGGACAGAGGTTTAACACCACAATATCAACAAGGCCAGGACAGAGGTTTAACACCACAATATCAACAAGGCCAGGACAGAGGTTTAACACCACAATATCAACAAGGCCAGGACAGAGGTTTAACACCACAATATCAACAAGGCCAGGACAGAGGTTTAACACCACAATATCAACAAGGCCAGGACAGAGGTTTAACACCACAATATCAACAAGGCCAGGACAGAGATTTAACACCACAATATCAACAAGGCCAGGACAGAGGTTTAACACCACAATATCAACAAGGCCAGGACAGAGATTTAACACCACAATATCAACAAGGCCAGGACAGAGGGTTCCCAGAGACCATCCATTTGGAAAATAATAATAATAATAATAATAATAATAATAAATGGATGACTAAATGGCTTTATATGGGCGCCAGGTAGCCTAGTGGTTAAGAACGTTGGGCCAGTAACCGAAAGGACACTGGTTTAAATACCCGAGCCGATGTGCCCTTGAGCAAGGCACTTCAACCAAATTAAACTCTGTAATATATATATTTTTTTTGGGGGGGGGGGGGATAAAAAGGTCTGCTAAATGGAATATATTATCTCAGGGTAGGGCTGTAAAATTCTGGTAGCATGTGATCCTGAACGGAGACCACTGATAGGTCCAGATATGACCCATGGGGATAATAAGTCATGTGATCCTGAACGGAGACCACTGATAGGTCCAGATATGACCCATGGGGATAATCTGACCTTGTACTTCTCCTCTGCCTTCTTCTGGACCTCGTTACTGCTGTGCAGGGTCTCCTCACACTCCTCTGAGAGAAACACACACACACACACACACACACACACACACACACACAAACACACACACACAACAGCTGTGATGGAAACAGGAAGTTCAGTACAATTTTATAAAATGCCGACGGATAAATGTGTTTGTTCGACATGGTGGGGTCTTTTCTGTGTTGGTTAAATGTATTATGTGAGAAATGCTAGTGATGTAAATATTGCTACAGTATAATAACCAGTTTATTAGACTACAGATGATATGGTGTCTGGTCCTCCCACTACAACTCAGGATAACATGCAGTTTATTAGACTACAGATGATATGGTGTCTGGTCCTCCCACTACAACTCAGGATAACATGCAGTTTATTAGACTACAGATGATATGGTGTCTGGTCCCCCCACTACAACTCAGGATAATGTCCAGTTTATTAGACTACAGATGATATGGTGTCTGGTCCTCCCACTACAACTCAGGATAACATGCAGTTTATTAGACTACAGATGATATGGTGTCTGGTCCTCCCACTACAACTCAGGATAACATGCAGTTTATTAGACTACAGATGATATGGTGTCTGGTCCCCCCACTACAACTCAGGATAACATGCAGTTTATTAGGCTACAGATGATATGGTGTCTGGTCCTCCCACTACAACTCAGGATAACATGCAGTTTATTAGACTACAGATGATATGGTGTCTGGTCCTCCCACTACAACTCAGGATAACATGCAGTTTATTAGACTACAGATGATATGGTGTCTGGTCCTCCCACTACAACTCAGGATAACATGCAGTTTATTAGACTACAGATGATATGGTGTCTGGTCCCCCCACTACAACTCAGGATAACATGCAGTTTATTAGACTACAGATGATATGGTGTCTGGTCCCCCCACTACAACTCAGGATAACATGCAGTTTATTAGACTACAGATGATATGGTGTCTGGTCCTCCCACTACAACTCAGGATAACATGCAGTTTATTAGACTACAGATGATATGGTGTCTGGTCCTCCCACTACAACTCAGGATAACGTGCAGTTTATTAGGCTACAGATGATATGGTGTCTGGTCCTCCCACTACAACTCAGGATAACGTGCAGTTTATTAGACTACAGATGATATGGTGTCTGGTCCTCCCACTACAACTCAGGATAACGTGCAGTTTATTAGACTACAGATGATATGGTGTCTGGTCCTCCCACTACAACTCAGGATAACGTGCAGTTTATTAGACTACAGATGATATGGTGTCTGGTCCTCCCACTACAACTCAGGATAACGTGCAGTTTATTAGACTACAGATGATATGGTGTCTGGTCCTCCCACTACAACTCAGGATAACGTGCAGTTTATTAGACTACAGATGATATGGTGTCTGGTCCTCCCACTACAACTCAGGATAACATGCAGTTTATTAGACTACAGATGATATGGTGTCTGGTCCTCCCACTACAACTCAGGATAACATGCAGTTTATTAGACTACAGATGATATGGTGTCTGGTCCTCCCACTACAACTCAGGATAACATGCAGTTTATTAGACTACAGATGATATGGTGTCTGGTCCTCCCACTACAACTCAGGATAACGTGCAGTTTATTAGACTACAGATGATATGGTGTCTGGTCCTCCCACTACAACTCAGGATAACGTGCAGTTTATTAGACTACAGTTGATATGGTGTCTGGTCCTCCCACTACAACTCAGGATAACATGCAGTTTATTAGACTACAGATGATATGGTGTCTGGTCCTCCCACTACAACTCAGGATAACATGCAGTTTATTAGACTACAGATGATATGGTGTCTGGTCCTCCCACTACAACTCAGGATAACATGCAGTTTATTAGACTACAGATGATATGGTGTCTGGTCCTCCCACTACAACTCAGGATAACATGCAGTTTATTAGACTACAGATGATATGGTGTCTGGTCCTCCCACTACAACTCAGGATAACATGCAGTTTATTAGACTACAGATGATATGGTGTCTGGTCCTCCCACTACAACTCAGGATAACATGCAGTTTATTAGACTACAGATGATATGGTGTCTGGTCCTCCCACTACAACTCAGGATAACATGCAGTTTATTAGACTACAGATGATATGGTGTCTGGACCTCCCACTACAACTCAGGATAACATGCAGTTTATTAGACTACAGATGATATGGTGTCTGGTCCTCCCACTACAACTCAGGATAACATGCAGTTTATTAGACTACAGATGATATGGTGTCTGGTCCTCCCACTACAACTCAGGATAACGTGCAGTTTATTAGACTACAGATGATATGGTGTCTGGTCCTCCCACTACAACTCAGGATAACGTGCAGTTTATTAGACTACAGATGATATGGTGTCTGGTCCTCCCACTACAACTCAGGATAACATGCAGTTTATTAGACTACAGATGAAATAAAATCAACTTCACAGGGGGGTGAAAGTGAAAAGGTGATGAGTTTGATGCTGCTTTCCAATAAATATCCAGGTCTTCTTCTGGTGACATGATGATCGATGCGTGACTGCAGTTTGATAAAGAAAAACCTCTCTCTCTCTCTCTCTCTCTCTCTCTTATCCATAATAATGTCATCATGTAGGTAGCCTGTCCACACTGTATCCTACCAGCTTGTGGCTAGAGAACATGTGCCAACACCATTTGCTATTTAAAGTAACAGTTTTTGTGATAAAACTAGTAAAATCGTTAAGAGCTGAAAATGCCATGGAAACACATAGAACTTTTAGATGTGTATTATTTGGGACATGAAAACATAAGTGAAATGTTCACTACGTCGTCACCCACCGATTTATATCCCCAACCAGACAGTTTGGTGGAAGCACCACCGGTGGGAAAATGGGCATTTTGTAATTTATGCGGATTTTAGAAAATTTGCCAATTGGATAGAAACCCAGCTACACACTCTTTAGAAGCCTAAAGCCACATTTTAAATATCTATACTGTTTAATCGTTTAAATCTGGACATGTCCATGTCAATAAGGTGATGAAAATTGAAAGAATTGTTCCGTCGTGGAAATTCAGTACTGAGAGAAACTTGGTTATTTCTTCAAAACAATCAATCTTTATTTAATATCGATTAATTCTTGAAATAATGAAACGGTCAGCCCAACAGTCTTGACTGCTGGACTGAGAGTCTGAATAATACAGACAAATGCACCGTTTATATAGCCGATTCCCAGAATGCTTGGTTCCACCACTCCCATATAGACTGGGGGAGGGGGCACCATGAGCCACTTTGGGTTCCTCCTGTCTTTATCTGCACCTGGCGTTATCTTAACCCCTGACCCCTGGCCTAATTTCCCAGACACCAGGAAGTCTTAACCCCTGGCCTAATTTCCCAGATACCAGGAAGTCTTAACCCCCGACCCCTGGCCTAATTTCCCAGATACCAGGAAGTCTTAACCCCTGACCCCTGGCCTAATTTCCCAGATACCAGGAAGTCTAAGAACCATTGAGGCCTTTGTTGTACTCCTCTCTATCCCAGTTACAACCACCCCACATCCTGTGACTGGAATACCAGCTGTAGGTTTTATCACCAAGTCCATCAATCGTCAGCTTCAAGCTCTCTCTAGTAAAACCCATGTCCTCAACACCCAGACCAGCTGCAGGAAGCAGAGTGGACACCATCAAACTCAGCATTAACAGGACAGAAATATCTTACTGTTTGTTAAGTAAATAATTGTTACTTTTCCAGCAGATAAGGTGAATACATAATTCCTCCCCCTCACAGTTCCCAACTCTTTTGGATCAAGTGATGTCCCACTTTAAAAAAGTATGTTGAAAAACGTTGTCTGTGTACTCACCGATGGTCTTCTGTAACATCTTCAGTTCTTCCTGTTGTTTATGGAAGGAACTCTGGTGGAGTTTAACCTGGAGAATGTCTAACTCTTCTGTCTTCATGTCTAACTGCTGCTTTAACAAACGATACCTAGAGAGAGAGGAGAGGAGAGGAGAGGAGGGAGGGGAGAGAGCGGCGGGACGGGGGAGAGCGGAGGGACGGGGGAGAGCGGAGGGACGGGGGAGAGCGGGAATATATGCAGAAATGTTTCAGAAATATTGAATTAGCTGAACTCCTAAAGCTACATAGTAAATGTTTCAGGCCACACACACACACACACCTCTCAGCGGTCCCCTTGAGACCAGCCAGTTCTTTGTCCAGGGTCTGTAGCGCCGTCTCTGTGGCTGACAGACTGTCCTGAACCTCTCTCAGCTCCTGGAGACTGGACAACACTGAGGCTGACTGGGAACGGGCTCCTACAGGGAGACGGAAAATAAACACCAAATTAGAGAGGAGGGATACACACATAACCCTTAGACAGGACAACACAGAGACTGACTGGCTCCTAGAGGGAGAGACACATAACCCTTAGACAGGACAGAGACTGACTGGGAACAGGTTACTGGAGGGGGAGAGACATAACCCTTAGACAGGACAGAGACTGACTGGGAACAGGTTACTGGAGGGAGAGACACATAACCCTTAGACAGGACAGAGACTGACTGGGAACAGGTTACTGGAGGGGGAGACACATAACCCTTAGACAGGACAGAGACTGACTGGGAACAGGTTACTGGAGGGGGAGAGACATAACCCTTAGACAGGACAGAGACTGACTGGGAACAGGTTACTGGAGGGGGAGAGACACATAACCCTTAGACAGGACAGAGACTGACTGGGAACAGGTTACTGGAGGGGGAGAGACACATAACCCTTAGACAGGACAGAGACTGACTGGGAACAGGTTACTGGAGGGGGAGACACATAACCCTTAGACAGGACAGAGACTGACTGGGAACAGGTTACTGGAGGGGGAGACACATAACCCTTAGACAGGACAGAGACTGACTGGGAACAGGTTACTGGAGGGGGAGAGACACATAACCCTTAGACAGGACAGAGACTGACTGGGAACAGGTTACTGGAGGGGGAGACACATAACCCTTAGACAGGACAGAGACTGACTGGGAACAGGTTACTGGAGGGGGAGAGACACATAACCCTTAGACAGGACAGAGACTGACTGGGAACAGGTTACTGGAGGGGGAGAGACATAACCCTTAGACAGGACAGAGACTGACTGGGAACAGGTTACTGGAGGGGGAGACACATAACCCTTAGACAGGACAGAGACTGACTGGGAACAGGTTACTGGAGGGGGAGAGACACATAACCCTTAGACAGGACAGAGACTGACTGGGAACAGGTTACTGGAGGGGGAGAGACATAACCCTTAGACAGGACAGAGACTGACTGGGAACAGGTTACTGGAGGGGGAGAGACACATAACCCTTAGACAGGACAGAGACTGACTGGGAACAGGTTACTGGAGGGGGAGACACATAACCCTTAGACAGGACAGAGACTGACTGGGAACAGGTTACTGGAGGGGGAGACACAGAAAGGGAATAGGAAGACAACAGAACAGAATGAGAGGATTGTAGAAATGAAGAGAGAACATTTCTAGATCCATAGAGAACAGAAATGAAGCAGCAGCGACGGTCTCCATGGTGATGAGTCTCACCTCCGCTCAGCGTCCCCTGAGGATCGAAGACGTCCCCCCCCCAGAGTAACAGTCTTGGTCATGACTCTCTTGTCGAAGGCCACTCGCTTGGCGTTGTCTAATGTATCACACACCAACGTAGAACCAAACACGTACTCCATGGCCTTCCTCAGGTCTGCCTCATAGCCAACCAGAGACAGAGCTGTATGGACATTCTGCTCCCCTACCTACAGATGGATAGAGAGAGAGAGGCTCGTAAACCAACCAAAGTTGTTATTGAGAAAGTCCAGCAGAGACCTTGTGGAGTGCGCGCATGTGTGTGGGAGGGTGTAAGGTGTGTGTGTGTGTGTGTGTGTGTGTGTGTGGGGGGGGGGTGTAAGGTGTGTGTGTGTGTGTGTGTGTGGGAGGGTGTAAGGTGTGTGTGTGTGTGGGAGGGTGTAAGGTGTGTGTGTGTGTGTGGGAGGGTGTAAGGTGTGTGTGTGGGAGGGTGTAAGGTGTGTGTGTGGGAGGGTGTAAGGTGTGTGTGTGGTGTGTGTGTGGGAGGGTGTAAGGTGTGTGTGTGTGTGGTTGGTGGTGTGGGGAGGGTGTAAGGGTGTGTGTGTGGTGTGTGTGTGGGAGGGTGTAAGGTGTGTGTGTGTGTGTGTGTGTGGGAGGGGGTAAGGTGTGTGTGTGTGTGTGTGTGTGGGGAGGGTGTAAGGTGTGTGTGTGTGTGTGGGAGGGTGTAAGGTGTGTGTGTGTGGGAGGGTGTAAGGTGTGTGTGTGTGGGGAGGGTGTAAGGTGTGTGTGTGTGTGGGAGGGTGTAAGGTGTGTGTGTGTGTGGGGAGGGTGTAAGGGGGTGTGTGTGTGGGAGGGAGGGTGTAAGGTGTGTGGGGTGTGGGGGAGGGTGTAAGGTGTGTGGGAGGGTGTGGGAGGGTGTAAGGTGTGTGTGTGTGTGGGAGGGTGTAAGGGTGTGTGTGTGTGTGTGTGTGGGAGGGTGTAAGGTGTGTGTGTGTGTGGGAGGGTGTAAGGTGTGTGTGTGTGTGGGAGGGTGTAAGGTGTGTGTGTGTGTGGGAGGGTGTAAGGTGTGTGTGTGTGTGGGAGGGGTGTAAGGTGTGTGTGTGTGTGGGAGGGTGTAAGGTGTGTGTGTGTGTGGGAGGGTGTAAGGTGGTGTGTGTGGGAGGGTGTAAGGTGTGTGGGTGTGGGGAGGGTGTAAGGTGTGTGTGTGTGTGGGAGGGTGTAAGGTGTGTGTGTGTGTGGAGGGTGTAAGGTGTGTGTGTGTGTGGGAGGGTGTAAGGTGTGTGTGTGTGGAGGGGTGTAAGGTGGTGTGTGGGAGGGTGTAAGGTGTGTGTGTGTGTGGGAGGGTGTAAGGTGTGTGTGTGTGGGAGGGTGTAAGGTGTGTGTGTGGGAGGGTGTAAGGTGTGTGTGTGTGGGAGGGTGTAAGGTGTGTGTGTGTGGGAGGGTGTAAGGTGTGTGTGTGTGGGAGGGTGTAAGGTGTGTGTGTGGGAGGGTGTAAGGTGTGTGTGTGGGAGGGTGTAAGGTGTGTGTGTGTGTGGGAGGGTGTAAGGTGTGTGTGTGGGAGGGTGTACGGTGTGTGTGTGTATCTCACCAGACTCTTGGCTGTGGTGACCAGGCTGTCATTAAGTGTCCTGGCAGAGATCTTGTTGAGTGGGATGATGGTGTATCTACGCTTCAGCTCTCCTTTCTCCAACAACTTCTTACCTGTCACCTAGACACAGAGACACACAGACACACACACAGAGACACAGAGACACACAGAGACACAGAGAGAGACACACAGAGACACAGAGACACAGAGACACAGAGACACACAGACACAGAGACACAGAGAGAGAGAGACAGAGAGACAGAGACAGACAGAGACAGAGAGAGACAGAGAGAGACAGAGACAGACAGACAGACACACAGAGAGAGACAGACAGAGAGACAGACAGACAGACAGACAGACAGACAGACAGACAGAGACAGACAGACAGACAGAGACAGACAGACAGAGACAGAGAGACAGAGAGACAGAGAGACAGAGAGACAGAGAGACAGAGAGACAGAGAGACAGAGAGACAGAGAGACAGACACAGAGACAGACACAGAGACAGACACAGAGACAGACACAGAGACAGACACAGAGACAGACACAGAGACAGACACACAGAGACAGACACACAGAGACAGACACACAGAGACAGACAGAGTGTTATGGGAGCTAAGCCCCTCCTTTCACATTCCAGTACAGAACCAGGAACAGCAGCTCCTGGACAGAACTATTGTCATGACAACAGTAGCAAACACAAACTTCTCCACCAGTGAAAGCATGGCACGGTGAGCCTTGATATACCGTAATTTCCGGACTATTAAGCGCACCTGAATATAAGCCGCACCCACTGAATTTAAAAAAAATATTATTTTGAACATAAATAAGCCGCACATGTCTATAAGCCGCAGGTGCCTACCGGTACATAGAAACAAATTAACTTTACACAGGCTTTAACGAAACACGGCTTGTAACAAAAAATAAAACATTAGCAGTAAGCTTTAGTTGTCTTTTTGCACTGAGTCAATTCCTCACGCTGCTGTTTCCAACGTCTTATCATCGACTCATTAAGACCAAGCTCCCGTGCAGCAGCTCTATTTCCTTTTCCAACAGACAGATCAATCGCCTTCAACTTGAAAGCTGCATCATATGCATTTCTCCGTGTCTTTGCCATGATGAGGGTGACAAAATGACTACCATAATCAGAATGATGGGAAGTTTGAGAGCGCTCGATTTAATCTAAACGGTAAACAAAAAAGTTGTTTGACCTTAACCCGTTCGGCAATTTCATTGGTCTAATGAAAGCTTCATGCCGCCAAAAAAACAGAGCACGTGTTTTTTCGGAGAAAAAAAAATTTAAAGCGGGAAAAATCCATATATTGTTTAAGCCGCGAGGTTCAAAGCCTGGGAAAAAAGTTGCGGCTTATAGTCCGGAATTTACGGTACCAAGGTGTTCTGCAGTGAATGTTCTGTCAGGAACAGGTGAAACTGGGACACACTAACCTCAGTGTCCACCACCACATTGTAGAGTTTCCCTCCAGCCACCACCTCTAGTCCAGTAGAGTAGGACACGTCACTGACTGTTATCAGGTTAGCTAGGAGACCCTTAACCCTGCTACGGTCCCAGCCACGCTCTGGGTCACTATGAGGGAGACAGAGACTTATCAGGTTAGCTAGGAGACCCTTTACCCTGCTACGGTCCCAGCCACGCTCTGGGTCACTATGAGGGAGACAGAGACTGTTATCAGGTTAGCTAGGAGACCCTTTACCCTGCTACGGTCCCAACCACGCTCTGGGTCACTATGAGAGAGACAGAGACACGTCACTGACTGTTATCAGGTTAGCTAGGAGACCCTTTACCCTGCTACGGTCCCAACCACGCTCTGGGTCACTATGAGGGAGACAGAGACACGTCACTGACTGTTATCAGGTTAGCTAGGAGACCCTTAACCCTGCTACGGTCCCAGCCACGCTCTGGGTCACTATGAGGGAGACAGAGACACGTCACTGACTGTTATCAGGTTAGCTAGGAGACCCTTAACCCTGCTACGGTCCCAGCCACGCTCTGGGTCACTATGAGGGAGACAGAGACTGTTATCAGGTTAGCTAGGAGACCCTTTACCCTGCTACGGTCCCAGCCACGCTCTGGGTCACTATGAGGGAGACAGAGACACGTCACTGACTGTTATCAGGTTAGCTAGGAGACCCTTTACCCTGCTACGGTCCCAGCCACGCTCTGGGTCACTATGAGGGAGACAGAGACGCGTCACTGACTGTTATCAGGTTAGCTAGGAGTCCCTTTACCCTGCTACGGTCCCAGCAACGCTCTGGGTCACTATGAGGGAGACAGAGACTGTTATCAGGTTAGTTAGGAGTCCCTTTACCCTGCTACGGTCCCAGCCACGCTCTGAAAGAGACAGATATTAAATCTTGTTTTTCCCTACTAGCACTGATGTTGCTGATAGTCAGTAAATTTGTCTTCAATAAAGTAGCTATGACTGAGATGTGGTTCTCCCACCTGGCTATCTGAGGATGCATACAATCTCTCTGGATGAGAGAGTCTGCTAAATGACTCCCTACTGTAAGTCTCTCTGGATGAGAGAGTCTGCTAAATGACTCCCTACTGTAAGTCTCTCTGGATAAGAGAGTCTGCTAAATGACTCCCTACTGTAAGACTCTCTGGATAAGAGAGTCTGCTAAATGACTCCCTACTGTAAGTCTCTCTGGATAAGAGAGTCTGCTAAATGACTCCCTACTGTAAGTCTCTCTGGATGAGAGAGTCTGCTAAATGACTCCCTACTGTAAGTCTCTCTGGATGAGAGAGTCTGCTAAATGACTCCCTACTGTAAGACTCTCTGGATGAGAGAGTCTGCTAAATGACTCCCTACTGTAAGACTCTCTAGATGAGAGAGTCTGCTAAATGACTCCCTACTGTAAGACTCTCTAGATGAGAGAGTCTGCTAAATGACTCCCTACTGTAAGACTCTCTGGATGAGAGAGTCTGCTAAATGACTCCCTACTGTAAGACTCTCTAGATGAGAGAGTCTGCTAAATGACTCCCTACTGTAAGTCTCTCTGGATAAGAGAGTCTGCTAAATGACTCCCTACTGTAAGTCTCTCTGGATAAGAGAGTCTGCTAAATGACTCCCTACTGTAAGTCTCTCTGGATGAGAGAGTCTGCTAAATGACTCCCTACTGTAAGACTCTAGATGAGAGAGTCTGCTAAATGACTCCCTACTGTAAGACTCTCTGGATGAGAGAGTCTGCTAAATGACTCCCTACTGTAAGACTCTCTAGATGAGAGAGTCTGCTAAATGACTCCCTACTGTAAGACTCTCTGGATGAGAGAGTCTGCTAAATGACTCCCTACTGTAAGACTCTCTAGATGAGAGAGTCTGCTAAATGACTCCCTACTGTAAGTCTCTCTGGATAAGAGAGTCTGCTAAATGACTCCCTACTGTAAGTCTCTCTGGATAAGAGAGTCTGCTAAATGACTCCCTA
Source organism: Salmo trutta (assembly GCF_901001165.1). Taxonomy (NCBI): domain Eukaryota; kingdom Metazoa; phylum Chordata; class Actinopteri; order Salmoniformes; family Salmonidae; genus Salmo; species Salmo trutta. Next base: position 1,021,839 of record NW_021823412.1, read on the forward strand.
CTGTAAGTCTCTCTGGATAAGAGAGTCTGCTAAATGACTCCCTACTGTAAGTCTCTCTGGATGAGAGAGTCTGCTAAATGACTCCCTACTGTAAGACTCTCTAGATGAGAGAGTCTGCTAAATGACTCCCTACTGTAAGACTCTCTGGATAAGAGAGTCTGCTAAATGACTCCCTACTGTAAGTATCTCTGGATAAGAGAGTCTGCTAAATGACTCCCTACTGTAAGCCTCTCTGGATAAGAGAGTCTGCTAAATGACTCCCTACTGTAAGTCTCTCTGGATAAGAGAGTCTGCTAAATGACTCCCTACTGTAAGTCTCTCTGGATAAGAGAGTCTGCTAAATGACTCCCTACTGTAAGTCTCTCTGGATAAGAGTCTGCTAAATGACTCCCTACTGTAAGTCTCTCTGGATGAGAGAGTCTGTTAAATGACTCCCTACTGTAAGTCTCTCTGGGTGACCCCACACACAGCGTACCTGTAGTCAAAGCGTAGGTTAGGGAAGCGGGACATCAGACTCTCGTAGGTATTTCTGAGGGTGGTGACCTCACGGTTCAGCTGTCTCTTCCTGTCCAGAAGACCCTCCTCCTTCCCATCTGATAAACAACACATCAGACGTCAACATTTAACCATCAACACCAGGCTCAACATTTAACCATCAACACCAGGCACAACATTTAACCATCAACACCAGGCTCAACATTTAACCATCAACACCAGGCGTCAACATTTTACCCCTAATTATTGTTGTGAAAGCATCCAGCAGGTTCTACTCCTAATTATTGTCCCTCTCTCTCTCCTCTACCTTGGTACTGTAGTTTCTCTCTCTCCTCTACCTTGGTACTGTAGTTTCTCCCTCTCTCCTCTACCTTGGTACTGTAGTTTCTCTCTCTCCTCTACCTTGGTACTGTAGTTTCTCCCTCTCTCTCTACCTTGGTACTGTAGTTTCTCCTTCTCTCTCCTCTACCTTGGTACTGTAGTTTCTCTCTCTCTCTCCTCTACCTTGGTACTGTAGTTTCTCCCTCTCTCCTCTACCTTGGTACTGTAGTTTCTCTCTCTCTCTCTCCTCTACCTTGGTACTGTAGTTTCTCTCTCCCCTCTCTCCTCTACCTGGTACGGTCGTCCTCTACCTTGGTACTGTAGTTTCTCCCTCTCTCTCCTCTCTCTCTCTCCTCTACCTTGGTACTGTAGTTTCTCTCTCTCTCCTCTACCTTGGTACTGTAGTTTCTCCCTCTCTCCTCTACCTTGGTACTGTAGTTTCTCCCTCTCTCTCCTCTCTCTCTCCTCTACCTTGGTACTGTAGTTTCTCCCTCTCTCTCCTCTCTCTCTCCTCTACCTTGGTACTGTAGTTTCTCCCTCTCTACTCTACCTTGTAATGTAGTTTCATCCCTCTCTCCTCCTCTACCTTGGTACTGTATTTCTCCCTCTCGCTCCTCTACCTTGGTACTGTATTTCTCTCTCTCCTCTACCTTGGTACTGTAGTTTTTCTCTCCTATCTCCTCTACCTTGGTAATGTGTTTCTCTCTCTCCTCCTCTACCTTGGTACTGTCGTTTCTCCCTCTCTCATCATCTACCTTGGACTGTAGTTTCTCGCTCTCCTCTAACATTGGTACTGTAGTTTTCTCTCTTCCCTCTACCTTAGGTACTGTTAGTTTTCTCCCTCCTTCCTCCTACCTTGGTAACTGTAGTTCATCCCTCTCTCCTCTACCTTGGTAACTTAAGTTTCTCTCTCTCTCTCTCTCTCCTCGAATACCTTGTATGTAGTTTCGCTCTCTCTCATCTCTCCTATACCTTGGGTACTGTAGTTTCTCTCTCTCCTCTACCTTGGTACTGTAGTTTCTCCCTCTCTCTCCTCTACCTTGGTACTGTAGTTTCTCCCTCTCTCCTCTACCTTGGTACTGTAGTTTCTCTCTCTCTCTCTCTCCTCTACCTTGGTACTGTAGTTTCTCTCTCTCCTCTACCTTGGTACTGTAGTTTCTCTCTCTCTCCTCTACCTTGGTACTGTAGTTTCTCTCTCTCTCCTCTCTCCTCTACCTTGGTACTGTAGTTTCTCTCTCTCTCTCTCCTCTACCTTGGTACTGTAGTTTCTCTCTCTCTCCTCTACCTTGGTACTGTAGTTTCTCTCTCTCTCCTCTACCTTGGTACTGTAGTTTCTCCCTCTCTCCTCTACCTTGGTACTGTAGTTTCTCTCTCTCATCTACCTTGGTACTGTAGTTTCTCTCTCTCCTCTACCTTGGTACTGTAGTTTCTCTCGCTCTCCTCTACCTTGGTACTGTAGTTTCTCCCTCTCTCCTCTACCTTGGTACTGTAGTTTCTCTCTCTCTCTCTCTCTCTCCTCTACCTTGGTACTGTAGTTTCTCTCTCTCTCTCTCTCCTCTACCTTGGTACTATAGTTTCTCTCTCTCCTCTACCTTGGTACTGTAGTTTCTCTCTCTCTCCTCTACCTTGGTACTGTAGTTTCTCTCTCTCTCTCTCTCTACCTTGGTACTGTAGTTTCTCCCTCTCTCCTCTACCTTGGTACTGTAGTTTCTCTCTCTCTCCTCTACCTTGGTACTGTAGTTTCTCCCTCTCTCTCCTCTACCTTGGTACTGTAGTTTCTCCCTCCCTCTCTCCTCTACCTTGGTACTGTAGTTTCTCCTCTCTCCTCTACCTTGGTACTGTAGTTTCTCTCTCTCCTCTACCTTGGTACTGTAGTTTCTCCCTCTCTCTCCTCTACCTTGGTACTGTAGTTTCTCCCTCTCTCCTCTACCTTGGTACTGTAGTTTCTCTCTCTCTCCTCTACCTTGGTACTGTAGTTTCTCTCTCTCTCTCTCTCTACCTTGGTACTGTAGTTTCTCCCTCTCTCCTCTACCTTGGTACTGTAGTTTCCCTCTCTCCTCTACCTTGGTACTGTAGTTTCTCCCTCTCTCTCCTCTACCTTGGTACTGTAGTTTCTCCCTCTCTCTCCTCTACCTTGGTACTGTAGTTTCTCCCTCTCTCTCCTCTACCTTGGTACTGTAGTTTCTCTCTCTCTCTCTCCTCTACCTTGGTACTGTAGTTTCTCCCTCTCTCTCCTCTACCTTGGTACTGTAGTTTCTCCCTCTCTCTCCTCTACCTTGGTACTGTAGTTTCTCCCTCTCTCTCCTCTACCTTGGTACTGTAGTTTCTCCCTCTCTCTCCTCTACCTTGGTACTGTAGTTTCTCCCTCTCTCTCCTCTACCTTGGTACTGTAGTTTCTCCCTCTCTCTCCTCTACCTTGGTACTGTAGTTTCTCCCTCTCTCTCCTCTACCTTGGTACTGTAGTTTCTCCCTCTCTCCTCTACCTTGGTACTGTAGTTTCTCTCTCTCCTCTACCTTGGTACTGTAGTTTCTCTCTCTCCTCTACCTTGGTACTGTAGTTTCTCTCTCTCCTCTACCTTGGTACTGTAGTTTCTCTCTCTCTCCTCTACCTTGGTACTGTAGTTTTCTCTCTCTCCTCTACCTTGGTACTGTAGTTTCTTCTCCTCTCTCTCCTCTACCTTGGTACTGTAGTTTCTCCTCTCTCTCTCTACCTTTACTGTAGTTTCTCCCTCTCTCTCCTCTACCTGGTACTGTAGTTTTCTCCCTCTCTCTCTCTCCTCTACCTTGGTACTGTAGTTTCTCTCTCTCCTCTACCTTGGTACTGTAGTTTCTCCTTCTCTCCTCTACCTTGGTCGCTGTAGTTTCCTCCCTCTCTCTCCTCTACCTTGGTACTGTAGTTCTCCCTCCTCTCTCCTCTACCTTGGTACTGTAGTTTCTCCCTCTCTCTCCTCTACCTTGGTACTGTAGTTTCTCCCTCTCTCTCCTCTACCTTGGTACTGTAGTTTCTCCCTCTCTCTCCTCTACCTTGGTACTGTAGTTTCTCTCTCTCCTCTACCTTGGTACTGTAGTTTCCCCATATCAGCCTCTAGTTTCTCCTTGTTCTTCTTGACAGTGTTGAAGGCTTCCTGGTCTTTCTGGTAACCAGAGTCCATCTTCTTCACCTCCGCCTGCTTGGCCTTCAACTCCTGCTGGGCATGCTTCAGCTTCATCTGGGCCTGGGGAGAACAACCGACAGGAAGAGAATGAAGACTTAGAGATACTCATCCAACGCGGCAGGAAAAACTCTGATTCACAACTCTTTTATTGAGGTCATCATTCTCATTCAGTTTGCATTCTTTGAAGGTCGTAGGTCAGATAGAGGTCAGAGGTCATCGTCACCTGTTGGGCCTGTGTCAGCTTTACTCATATCCTTCCTACAATCAATCAATTCTCTGTTTCAAATACATTTCAAAACAAATCAATCAACACTGTTGTATATATATATTCCATTATGAACCAATCCATTCTCACCTGTTTGGCCTCGGTGTCAGCTTTACTCATGTCGTTCTTGCAGGTCATCATCTGTCCGGCGAGCGTGGCCTCTTCTCCGTCCTCATTGGTGGACAGCCCTGCGGACACAGCCTTGAAGTGACTCTGTGCTGCCTCTAGGGCGGCGCTGTCCTTCTGACCTTTCTCCTGTAGGGCAGACAGCTTCTCTGCTACCTTGGATACCTCTCCTTCCTTAACAACTAGCATCTTCTTATCCTGGGGGGGAACACAGACAGAGAGAGAGAGACAGAGAGAGAGTGGTTTTAGTTAGGCTGAAGTATGACTGTCTGCTCGTCTTCCTCTCTCTCTCTCTCTCTCTCTCTCTCTCTCACACACACACCCCCCCACACCCTCTCTCTCTTTATCCTCCCTCCTCTCACCTCCTCCATGCTCTTCAACAGTTCCTTCCTCTTCTTGGTCTCCTCTGTCAGGTTCTGTTTCTTCATGTCCACAGCACTCTGGGCTTTAGCATCGACCCTCTGGACCTCAGACAGAGTCTCCTCTAAACCCTTCAGCACTCCACCAACCTCCTGTAGGGCAGGAGAGACAGACAGACGTCAGGACACCCCCCCGACAGGCGCCAGGACGCCCCCCCCCGACAGGCGCCAGGACACCCGACAGGCACCAGGACGGACACACCCCCCCCGACAGGCGCCAGGACCCCTCCCCCGACAGGCACCAGGACGGACACACCCCCCCCCGACAGGAGCCAGGACCCCCCCCCGAGAGGCGCCAGGACCCCCCCCCCCCCCCCCCGAGAGGCGCCAGGACCCACCCCCCCCCCCCCCCCCCCCGAGAGGAGCCAGGACCCCCCCAACAGACGCCAGGACCCCCCCAACAGACGCCAGGACCCCCCAACAGAACATAGTCAAATATAATAACCTCCAAGCTAAATGTTTGAAATATAACTGTCCGTGACCAAAGGGCTCATTCAATGAGATTCAACAGCTGCAGATAGAAACGTGTTGCATAGATCTGCCACTATCATTCATTCACATTAGAACACGGATGGGCACCACTTCTCTATGTTGCAACATGTTTTTTTGTTGTTGCTCCAACGCTCCCAGAATGGATTAATAAAGTTGTATTGAATTGAATAGAATTTCATTACTTGGTCCCTTTTCTTCTGCAGTTCCTGTATCTGGGCGGAGAGTTCCTGGACCTTGTTTTCGTTTTCTGCCATGTTGGCCTGCAGCTGAGTGATGGAGTCCTGCATTACCTTCAGGTCCTCCGCTGACTTCACCTGAGATTGAAATCAACAATATGTTAAATCAACAACAGTTCCATTAAACTTCACCTGTGAACCCAAATCACAGTGAATTCAATCACATTCCATTCACTTTGTTATTCATCCCAACGGACATTGCTGGGCTTACAAGACACCACAACAGCACCATGACAAGACACCACGACAAGACACCATGACAAGACACCACGACAACAACATGACAAGACACCACGACAACAACGACACACCACGACAACAACACAAGACAAGACACCACGACAACAAGACACCACGACAAGACACCACGACAACACACCAAGACACCACGACAAGACACCACGACAAGACACCACGACAACAACATGACACCACGACACCACCACAACAAGACACCACAACGACACCACGACAAGACACCACAACGACACCACGACAACACCACGACAAGACACCACAACGACACCACGACAAGACACCACGACCACAACACGACACCACGACAACACCACGACACCACCACAACAAGACACCACAACGACACCACGACAAGACACCACGACCACAACACGACAAGACACCACGACCACAACATGACAAGACACCACGACAACACCACGACAAGACACCACGACCACAACATGACAAGACACCACAACACCACGACAAGACACCACGACAAGACACCACGACAAGACACCACGACCACAACATGACAAGACACCACGACAACACCACGACAACACCATGACAAGACACCACAACATGACACCACGACAACACCACGACACCATGACAAGACACCACGACAACACCATGACAAGACACCACAGCAGCTAGAACATGAGGTAATATTCCACACAGGACCTTCAGTGTGTGTGTGTGTACCTTGGTCTCCTCAGCGCAGACAAACAGCCAGGCCACGTACAGACGACTCAGGTGTTCCATCTCCCTCATCAACTTCTGGTACTCCAGGTATGAAGAACGCTCCTACAGGAGGACAGAGAGACGGACAGAGGGACGGACAGAGAGAGGACAGAGAGAGGACAGAGAGAGGACAGAGAGAGGACAGAGAGAGGACAGAGAGACGGAGAGAGGACGGAGAGAGGACAGAGGGACGGAGAGAGGACAGAGGGACGGAGAGAGGACAGAGGGACGACAGAGAGGACAGAGGGACGACAGAGAGGACAGAGGGACGACAGAGGGGACGGAGAGGGGACGGAGAGAGGGACGGACAGAGGGACGGAGAGAGGACAGAGGGACGGAGAGAGGACACAGGGACGGAGAGAGGACACAGGGACGGAGAGAGGACACAGGGACGGAGAGAGGACACAGGGACGGAGAGAGGACACAGGGACGGAGAGAGGACACAGGGACGGAGAGAGGACACAGGGACGGAGAGAGGACACAGGGACGGAGAGAGGACACAGGGACGGAGAGAGGACACAGGGACGGAGAGAGGACACAGGGACGGAGAGAGGACACAGGGACGGAGAGAGGACACAGGGACGGAGAGAGGACACAGGGACGGAGAGAGGACACAGGGACGGAGAGAGGACACAGGGACGGAGAGAGGACACAGGGACGGAGAGAGGACACAGGGACGGAGAGAGGACACAGGGACGGAGAGAGGACCGTGAAGGAAGACAGAAAGGATAAAGATGGTTAATGAAGGGGAAACATTTACATATGAGTCATTTAGCAGACGCTCTTACCCAGAACCACTTACTCTACTGAAATGCATACATTATTCATTCCTACTGGTCTCCCGTGGGAATCGAACCCACAACCCCTGGCATTACAAGTGCCATGCTCTACCAACTGAGTCACATGGGATGGACAGGAAGGAACGTGTAGTAAAGATCCATGGGGGTGTTTATTCCAGGGTCACACTCATCAGGGGACAAGGATGTAAACATTGGCAAAACAGATAGAAAGGTCTTGTATTGGGCTGAAGTGATGATTTCATGTTCCTAAAAACGGGACTTCCTACCTCCTTCAGCTTCTGCATGGTAGGAGTGATCTCTTCATTAAGGATCTGAACACAACCAAACACAAATTAGTCAAATGCCACCAATATCCAAGGCACCATTTTTGATAGTAGGAGCTACGTCCATTTCCCCAATCCTGGGGATCCCTAGCACTAACACACTAGATTCAACTAAAGGCCTGATGAACAGTATTTACATTTACATTTTAGTCATTTAGCAGACGCTCTTATCCAGAGCGACTTACAGTAGTGAATGCATACATTTCATTTCATGCATTTTTTTTTGTACTTGACCCCCGTGGGAATCGAACCCACAACCCTGGCGTTGCACACACCATGCTCTACATCTGAGCCACAGGGTTGAACCTAGGTTCAACTAAAGGCCTGATGAACAGTTGAACTTAGTTTTCTAGAGAGAAAAACAAACCGTGCTCCCCCTTGGGTCCCCAGGACCAGGAAACACAGAGCTACGTTAACACAGGTAAAATGGCGGCCCCACCGTCTGTATTTCTTTGAGTTTGGCTTCTTTCTTCTCAATGATTTTCTGGGCGGTGATCTTTTTACACTCATACATCCTGGTTCCTGCTGCCTCCTCTATCATGGCTAGGATCTACAGAGGAGAGAGGAAGGTTAGAGTTACATCCTGGTTCCTGCTGCCTCCTCTATCATGGCTAGGATCTACAGAGGAGAGAGGAAGGTTAGAGAGGAGATGTAGAGAGGAGGGCAAAGGAGTGTTTGTGTGTCTGTCTTTCCACAGGAAGCGTGCGTGGAGTGTGTGTACTACGGAAGCTTCAAGTAATTACAAGACTTCACGATTCTACAGTGTGTGTGTGTATATAGACTTACCTCAGGCGGTTTCATATTCAGAACCTTGGTGATTCTCCCCTGAAATATTGTAAAGAGAAATATATAAAAAGAAAGATTCAAGTTATTTGTATAATTTTTTGCTACAATGTGGGACTAATGAACAACACCCCAGGTACTTGTGGTGTTTAAACACCTACCTGCATGATGAGGAAGTGGGGGTTGTTAACGTTGAGTCCCACAGAGCAGAACAGATCCTGTACCCTGGTGTTGTTGGCATTCACCCCGTTGATCAGGTACTTGTTCCTACCACCTACCATCACCTGGGATTGGAGAAGGACACAGAGAACTGACAATCCACTTCATCATAGTAACATTTTTAATAAGAGCGTCCTCTACAGTTTGATTGACTAATAATAGCTACCTCACCACCTGTGAGTAGAACAAGAGGATGAGGTAAAGTAATAAATAGTTTTATAGGAAAAGGCATTAACGTTAGTATGAATAGCTAATAATGCAGTAGTAAGAAGTCAACGTCAGTGCAGTGATTGACGCATGAGACGTCATCACAGTGAAAATCATGACTAGTTTGAGTGACTGGTAACAATACAGCTGAGAAATCACGTCATCACAGTGAAAATCATGACTAGTTTGAGTGGCTGGTAACAATACAGCTGAGAAATCACGTCATCACAGTGAAAATCATGACTAGTTTGAGTGGCTGGTAACAATACAGCTGAGAAATCACGTCATCACAGTGAAAATCATGACTAGTTTGAGTGACTGGTAACAATACAGCTGAGAAATCACGTCAGTGGACAGTGAGTGTAGTGATTATGGGAAGGGGAACAGTCCTAGTTGGGACTATTTTCAGACCTAACGCAGTAGCTACCATCTATGCCATAAAAGTTTCAATCAGAACACTTGACAGAAGTTGTAGTTAGCTAGTAGTATCCCTTAGTTTGGACCTGCTGGAGCAAGGCAAACATGTTTTATTCAGGAACATTACTCTTCCCACAAACAGGAATAGGAGGAAAGAGGAGAACAACTTTTTACCTGTCTTGTGACCGTGATTTCGTCGTGGGTCTCGAACCCAAGCGGACTCTGGCTCTTGTTTGCGTTGTCAAATGTTATGGACACCGTGGCTTTGGTGATGCCGGCCTGACCGTTCTTGTACACCAGATCCTGGAGATTGGCCGCTCGCACCTGGGAGATAAGATGGAAATAACGTTACAGCTCGCTAGCTTCTCCACTAACGTTACTGTAACCGCCGATGAACCTGGGCACGGTAAGCTAACGTTAGCTAGCTAACGCAACACGCTAACTTCAAGGAAATGTCTTTAGCTCACTGGATAAAAACTAACATCTCTGCGTATTAATGAATAAGTAGCATATTACCTGAGACAAGTTGGTTATCCCCAATAGAAAGCATATCGAGTCGAGAATATTGGATTTTCCACTCCCGTTAAGTCCAGTAATAGCGTTGAAGAGCGGATCAAATCCGTTGATTTCAGTCCTCTGCGCGTAGGACTTGAATCCTTCTAAGATAATAGATTTGATGTGCATCTTTGCGTTGTCCTTTCCCAAAGTATTTCCAAAGTAATCCTTTTCGATATGTTGTAATAACGTGTAAAAACCACGACGCTGTAAGGAGAGCTGGTGCTGTCAACAACAGAACACTCCCCTCCGCTTTTCGAATTTTGGCGCCAGGCACGCGGCCGTTCTCTGGTCCCGCGCATGCGCCGATCCGGACAAATGTCGTTAAAAACCTTTTCTAAACCATTTTATACCCAATTTATTTGATACCTTTTTATTTAAATTAATTTAGTTGAAGTGTTGTAATAATTGTAATAATGTAGCTGTAAATATTAAACAATGTGTTTGTTTTTTTTTTAGATCAGGAAAGTTGGTCACAGAGTTTCTAAACCCAGAGGCGCAACATCGCGAAACAGACCAGGCCGGAGTTTGATAAATCAATGGGAGAAGTGAAAGATTTTTCAATAGTTGTTAATTTTCTCGAAATCGAAAGGCACTACCTGGATCAGAGCCAACGTCTTAAGTAGTTGTGAACATGTTGTTACTACAACCTCGTGAAAGTCAAGGAGTGTCTTTGACGGCTTGCACATGCGCAGTTTGGCAAGAGACGACCGTTAGACCCGATGACGTGTTTCTGCGCATGAGCTTAGCGAGCCAGCGTCGCCATGACATCGCCTTCACCTACAACCGTGATCGGGGATTTCTGTTGGAGAAGCACTTTCAGTCTATCTTTATACTTGTACTGTCTTTGATTTGGTCATCTTTATTCTTGTACTGTCTTTGATTTGGTAATCTTTACACTGTACTGTCTTTGATTTGGTCATCTTTACACTGTACTGTCTTTGATTTGGTCACCTTTACACTGTACTGTCTTTGATTTGGTCATCTTTATACTTGTACTGTCTTTGATTTGGTCACCTTTACACTGTACTGTCTTTGATTTGGTCATCTTTACACTGTACTGTCTTTGATTTGGTCATCTTGTCACTCTACTGTCTTTGATTTGGTCATCAAAAATAACCACACGATGTCAGAGTTTGTTGATTTAGTTTTGCTGCTGCCATCTACGGAAGATATTTGAAAGAGAAAAATTATAAAAAAAACTTCCCAAACTGATGGAATGACAACATAAGAAGACAAAAGGAAAGTTGTTACATTTTATTCCGATTATTAGCTGTAATCATTTCACATGCTTAAGGAACAGTGTTAGAACGTTCCGAATCAGAACAGAGACAGAAGGTTTATAAGTACAAGCAACACAGAGACTTAGAAATCTGGAAAGACAGTCATTTTAAATAGTGTATTCTTGATACATGGTAGAGCCTATGATTCACTCTCACACACACACACACACACTCAGACTCTTTCTCTCTCTCTAAAATGGTATAACTGCTTGCATTTTGCCGGACCCCAGGAAGAGTAGCTGCTGCCTTGGGGATCCACAATAAATCCAAATTTCTCTGTCAGTCCAGAGGTACAGGGCACAAGGACAGACACACCAGGTTAGCAGCGTAGAAACATATCTGCATCAGCACCACACAGTCTCCTCTGTTCAAATATATAGACGACGGACTGATGTAGGCCAGGTCATAGTTCACCAGAGTCAAAGGTCGCCCGCAGTGCTTGTCGCTCAGGGCAACCAGGGCCCGCGCCATGCAGTACTTGGCGCCGCAGCTGAAGGCCGTCACCGACCGCACAGTGGAGAAGTGCATCAGGAAACACGGGTCGTCCTACAGGGGCCGGGGGGGGGGGGAGAAGAGAGGGGAGGTGAGGTCATCAAAGGGGGACTAGAAGAAGAAGAATGTCACAGTAAATGTTGTAATGGAACAACTGTTCACCTTGCAGTGAGGACAGAATCATGGCGGCCCCAAGAGTCAACACTTAAATGTAAACACGGATGTAATGCAAAATCTGAGAATGATGTTCCTTACCACGTCCGGATCCCGCCCGTCCAGCAGAGTGAGGTCCTGGAGGAGCCAGACTTCCGTCCTCAAGTAGGAGTCCTCCAAGCAGGAACTCAGGCAAAACTGAGACTTGAGCTTCTTTTTCGATCCGGATTTCTGGGAATTCAGCAACTTGTTTGATCCAGAATACAGTGATTTCCGAGATCTCACCACACACAGCTGCACCTCTTTGGTCTTGGTCACTGTGGACCAGAGGACAACAATTATGTTTTGGAAAGGAATAGTCAAGCCGTTTTCTCAAGCAAAGCTAATGTTGTTTTTCCCAATAGGGGACAAAATGCATTGTTCCAAAAGGGATGCCGTTTTCCCGAGGACAACGGATGTTATCCAGCAATTGGAAATTCAATTAGCGAATAGAAGTAATACTCCTCTATTGGTGACATTCACGGACTGTATCCAAAGACAAACTATTCAAGCCTATTTTCCATAGCAGATGCAGTGTGTTATATGACCTTAGTAACCTCCTCATCAACAGACTTCCCTGAGGTCTTTGAGAAAAAAAAAAACAATCCATCCATCCGTCATTAAAAAGAACAAGTAGTCCTAAAACAGAAACATCATCATCTCTTCATCAGAGACCAAAGGAAAGTAAGAACGGAAGAAAACAGAAGAAAAACCACAACATCATTTAGAAAGAGATTTGGTCACACATGGGACTGGAACCCGCAACCCTGGCATTACAAGCATCATACTCTACCAACTGAGCCACACGGGACCATCAATCCATCATTATAAAGAAGAAAAACTGCACGGAAACAGACAGAACATCATTTAGAAAGAGAAATAGAAGGAGAGAATCGTACAAAATAAAAAAAAAAGCAAGATGATTGAATAAATAAATGAACAATAAAATCAAACAAATGAAACAGAAGATGCTGATTTTTACCGTAGACACAGAGAAAATGTCTTCCTGGTGTTGCTTCATGTATCTCTATAAACTTCTGTAGTTTCTGTCCTTCAGGTCTAAACAACATCCTCTGCATCTCTTTTCTCAGTAGGGACGACATCTCAACACAGGGATGGACAGGCTGGGACAGAGGAGGCGAGAGGGATGGACACTCTGACAGAGGAGGAGAGGAAGAGAGAGGGATGGACACTGACAGAGGTGGAGAGAAGGAGAGCAACAGAGTGGGACAGGAGGAGAGGAGGAGAGCTACAGAGGAGGACAGAGGAGGAGAGAGGAGGACAGCTACAGAGGAGGACAGAGAAGGAGAGGAAGAGAGAGGAGGACAGCTACAGAGGAGGACAGAGAAGGAGAGGAGGAGAGAGGATGAGAGCTACAGAGGAGGACAGAGAAGGAGAGGAGGAGAGAGGAGGACAGCTACAGAGGAGGACAGAGATGGAGAGGAGGAGAGAGGAGGAGAGCTACAGAGGAGGACAGAGAAGGAGAGGAGGAGAGAGGAGGACAGCTACAGAGGAGGACAGACAGAGTGGAAGAGAGGAGGAGAGAGGGATACTGGGACAGAGGAAGAGAGGAGGAGAGAGACAGACTGGGACAGAGGAGAGAAGAGAGGGATATGGGGATGGGGAGGAAAGTGTTGCAACAGGAGAAGAGAGACAGAAAAGAGAAAACCACTCAGTCAACAGGAGGGGAAGTAGGAGGTTGGAGAGAGTCTATAAAACCGGGAAAGTGGTGTTGTGTGTGTGTGTGTGTGTGTGTGTGTGTGTGTGTGTGTGTGTGTGTGTGTGTGTGTGTGTGTGTGTGTGTGTGTGTGTGTGCGCGCGGTTGACATACCCTCACTCTCTATCTATGTCTTTCTCTCTCTCTCTCACACACACACACACACACACACACACACACACACAGTGCAGCAGTTATGGATGAGCCATGTATCCATCGACCATAATGATATCAGATTATTACTTCTCTTCACTGTAATCGCCCTCAGAGGGACAAGGGAGAGAGAGAGCCAGCAATCAGACACAGGATGCTTCCCTACATAGTGCACTACATTTGACTAGGGCCCATAGGGAATAGGGAGCCATTTGGGACCCTCAGATCCTCCCATCGATCGGCCCTATTAAACCTCTACTATTAAAGTCCATTATGACAGTCTGAAGTGACCAGGCTGGGTGTCTCTCTCCCTCTCCCTCTCTCTCTCTCTCTCTCTCTCCCTCTCTCTCTCTCTCTCTCACACACACACACACACACACACACACACACACACACACACACACACACACACACACACACACACACACACAGACAATTCAAGTCCATTATAACAGTCTGAAGGGACCAGGCTGGGTGGCTCCACCATGGATCCTGGCATCTGCCTCAATGTGTATCATCATGTTCCATTAGATTGGAGTTATACTGACATGTATAATTGAGAGAGAGAGACAGACACAAGTAGAAGGCAGAATCACACACACACCATTTTGCAACAAGCTCTCAGTCTCACATCAGAATTAGACATTTATCCATGTTTCTCAAATCTCAAATTCCGAAGTGGTTCCAAACAGAACATTTTAAGGTTAGTCACTAATTCTAAATGGTTAAGGTAAGGGTTAAGGTTAGTCACTAATTCTAAATGGTTAAGGTAAGGGTTAAGGTTAGTCATTCATTCTGAATGGTTAAGGTAAGGGTTAAGGTTAGTCATTCATTCTGAATGGTTAAGGTAAGGGTTAAGGTTAGTCATTCATTCTGAATGGTTAAGGTAAGGGTTAAGGTTAGTCATTCATTCTGAATGGTTAAGGTAAGGGTTAAGGTTAGGCATTAATTCTGAATGGTTAAGGTAAGGGTTAAGGTTAGTCATTCATTCTGAATGGTTAAGGTAAGGGTTAAGGTTAGGCATTAATTCTGAATGGTTAAGGTAAGGGTTAAGGTTAGTCATTAATTCTGAATGGTTAAGGATAAGGGTTAAGGTTTGGGATAGGCTTTAAACAAAATATCAAAAACAACTTTCTGTGGCTGAATTCAAACATGCAACCTTTACATCCAAAGTCAGATGTTGACGTCAAATACAGACTTAACCATTCAGAGTTAATGCCTTAACTGAACCCTAACCTTACAAATGTGGAGTGAATACCTAAACACTTAGACATTTGACATTTGGAACAACTTTGAAATTTGACGTTTGAGAAACATAGGTGAACGTCTAATTCTGCCGTCACACTGTGAGACCTGGTTGACTTTTGGGGCGTCTCCGTGACGACAGCGTGGCGTCTCCGTGACGTCAGCGTGGCGTCTCCGTGACGTCAGCGTGGCGTCTCCGTGACGTCAGCGTGGCGTCTCCGTGACGTCAGCGGGGCGTCTCCGTGACGACAGCGGGGCGTCTCCGTGACGACAGCGGGGCGTCTCCGTGACGTCAGCGGGGCGTCTCCGTGACGACAGCGGGGCGTCTCCGTGACGACAGCGGGGCGTCTCCGTGACGTCAGCGGGGCGTCTCCGTGACGACAGCGGGGCGTCTCCGTGACGTCAGCGGGGCGTCTCCGTGACGACAGCGGGGCGTCTATGGTTTATCAGTTTCAGTTCATTATGTGTCATTCTGTCATTGGCTGTTCGGAGTGGATAGAACACATGAGACTGGAGGGGAGAAAAATACTCAAAATGATGATTTGATTTATGTGTGTGTGTGTGTGTGTGTGTGTGTGTGTGTGTGTGTGTGTGTGTGTGTGTGTGTGTGTGTGTGTGTGTGTGTGTGTGTGATGATTAGATTTGACACATTTGTGAAAACAGAGAGGGATTGTGCTTCAGCTAAGTGCTTTTGGGTTCATGTTGTTGGTTTTTGTGGTCATTTTCTGGAAAGGCTCTTTAGAACTGAAATGGAAAGGAGGGAGGAGGGAAGGAAGGGGAGGGGAGGGAGGGGGAGGAGAGGGAAGGGGGGAGGGAGGGGAGGGGGAGGGGGGGGAGGGGAGGGAGGGGGAGGAGAGGGAAGGGGGGAGGGGAGGGAGGGGAGGAGAGGGGAGGGGAGGGGAGGGAAGGGGAGGGGGAGGAGAGGGGAGGGGGGGGGAGGGGGAGGAGAGGGGAGGGGGGGGAGGGAGGGGAGGGGAGGGAGGGGGAGGGGAGGGGAGGGATGGGGAGGGGAGGGAGGGGGGAGGAGGGGAGGGGGAGGAGAGGGAGGGGAGGGGAGGGGAAGGGAAGGGAAGGGCAAGGGAGGGGGAGGAGGAGGGGGAGGGGAGGGAAGGGGAGGGGAGGGGGAGGAGAGGGGAGGGGAGAAGGGGAGGGGAGGGGGGAGGAGAGGGGAGGGGGGGGGAGAAAGGGAAGGGGAGGGAAGGGGAGGGGAGGGGGGAGGAGGGGAGGGAAGGAAGGGAGGGAAGGGGAGGGAAGGGAGGGAGGGAGGGGAGGGAGGGAGGGAGGGATATGTTGAATCTCATGAATAACACATGTAGGTTGTTTCCCAAATGGGACCCTCTTCCCTAGGCCTCCATACACTATATATTCAGCAGTATGGACACCCCTTCATACACTATATATACAGCGTATTGGACACCCCTCATACATACTCCTATATATACAGCAGTATGGACACCCCTTCATACACTATATAGCAGTATGGGACACCCCCTTCATACACTATATATACAGCAGTATGGGACACCCCCTTCATACACTATATATACAGCAGTATGGACACCCCTTCATACACTATATATACAGCAGTATGGACACCCCTTCATACAACTATATATACAGCAGTATGGACACCCCTTCATACACTCTATATACAGCAGCAGTATGGACACCCCTTCATACACTATATATACAGCAGCAGTATGGACACCCCCCTTCATACACTATATATACAGCAGTATGGACACCCCTTCATACACTATATATACAGCAGCGTATGGACACACCCTTCATACACTATATATACAGCAGCTATGGACACCCCTCATACACTATATATACAGCAGTATGGACACCCCTTCATACACTATATATACAGCAGCATGTGGACACCCCTCATACACTATATATACAGCAGTATGGACACCCCTTCACACACTATATATACAGCAGTATGGACACCCCTTCATACACTATATATACAGCAGTATGTGGACACCCCTTCACACACTATATATACAGCAGTATGGACACCCCTTCATACACTATATATTCAGCAGTATGGACACCCCTTCATACACTATATATACAGCAGCAGTATGGACACCCCTTCATACACTATATATACAGCAGTATGGACACCCCTTCATACACTATATATACAGCAGTATGGACACCCCTTCATACACTATATATTCAGCAGTATGGACACCCCTTCATACACTATATATACAGCAGCAGTATGGACACCCCTTCATACACTATATATACAGCAGTATGGACACCCCTTCATACACTATATATACAGCAGTATGGACACCCCTTCATACAACTATATACAGCAGCATGTGGACACCCCTTCATACACTATATATACAGCAGTAGGAACCCCTTCACACACTATATATACAGCAGTATGGACACCCCTTCATACACTATATATACAGCAGTATGGACACCCTTCATACACTTATATACAGCAGTATGGACACCCCTTCATACACTATATATACAGCAGTATGGACACCCCTTCATACACTATATATACAGCAGTATGGACACCCTTCATACACTATATACAGCAGTATGACACCCCTTCATACACTATAATACAGCAGTATGTGGACCCCTTCATACACTATATATACAGCAGTATGGACACCCCTTCATACACTATATTCAGCAGTATGGACACCCTTCATACACTATATATACAGCAGCAGTATGGACACCCCTTCATACACTATATATACAGCAGTATGGACACCCCTTCATACACTATATATACAGCAGTATGGACACCCCTTCATACACTATATATTCAGCAGTATGGACACCCCTTCATACACTATATATACAGCAGCAGTATGGACACCCTTCATACACTATATTAACAGCAGTATGGACACCCTTCATACATATATACAGCAGTATGGACACCCCTTCATACACTAATGACCTATACAGCAGCATGTGGACACCCCTTCATACACTATATATACAGCAGTATGGACACCCCTTCACACACTATATATACAGCAGTATGGACACCCCTTCATACACTATATATACAGCAGTATGGACACCCCTTCATACACTATATATACAGCAGTATGGACACCCCTTCATACACTATATATACAGCAGTATGGACACCCCTTCATACACTATATATACAGCAGTATGAGGACACCCCTTCACACACTATATATACAGCAGTATGGACACCCCTTCACACACTATATATACAGCAGTATGGACACCCCTTCACACACTATATATACAGCAGTATGGACACCCCTTCATACTCTATATATACAGCAGTATGGACACCCCTCCATACTCTATATATACAGCAGTACGGACACCCCTTCATACACTATATATACAGCAGTACGGACACCCCTTCATACACTATATATACAGCAGTATGTGGACACCCCTTCATACACTATATATACAGCAGTATGGACACCCCTTCACACACTATATATACAGCAGTATGGACACCCCTTCACACACTATATATACAGCAGTATGGACACCCCTTCACACACTATATATACAGCAGTATGGACACCCCTTCACACACTATATATACAGCAGTATGGACACCCCTTCATACACTATATATACAGCAGTATGGACACCCCTTCATACACTATATATACAGCAGTGTGGACACCCCTTCATACACTATATATACAGCAGTATGGACACCCCTTCACACACTATATATACAGCAGTATGGACACCCCTTCATACACTATATATACAGCAGTATGGACACCCCTTCATACACTATATATACAGCAGTATGGACACCCCTTCATACACTATATATACAGCAGTATGGACACCCCTTCCTACACTATATATACAGCATATGGACCCCTTCATACACTATATATACAGCAGTATGGACACCCCTTCATACACTATATATACAGCAGTATGTGGACACCCCTTCATACACTATATATACAGCAGTATGGACACCCCTTCATACACTATATATACAGCAGTATGGACACCCCTTCATACACTATATATACAGCAGTATGGACACCCCTTCATACACTATATATACAGCAGTATGGACACCCCTTCATACACTATATATACAGCAGTATGGACACCCCTTCATACACTATATATACAGCAGTATGGACACCCCTTCACACACTATATATACAGCAGTATGGACACTCCTTCATACTCTATATATACAGCAGTATGGACACCCCTCCATACACTATATATACAGCAGTACGGACACCCCTTCATATACTATATATACAGCATTATGTGGACACCCCTTCACACACTATATATACAGCGGTATGGACACCCCTTCATACACTATATATACAAAAATATGTGGACACCCCTGCAAATTAGTGGATTTGGTTATTTCTGTCACACCCGCAGTAGAATGGCCTTACTGAAGAGCTCAGTGACTTTCAATGTGGCACCGTCATAGGATGCCACCTTTCCAACAAGTCAGTTTGTAACATTTCTGCCCTGCTAGAGCTGCACCAGTCAACTGTAAGTGCTGTTATTGTGAAGTGGAAACGTCTAGGAGCAACAACGGCTCAGCCGCCAAGTGGTAGGCCACACAAGCTCACAGAACGAGACTGCCGAGGTGCTGAAGCGCGTAGAGTGTAAAAATCATCTGTCCTCGGTTGCAACACTCACTACCGAGTTCCAAACTGCCTCTGGAAACAACAATCAGCACAAGAACTGTCCATCGGGAGCTTCATGAAATGGCCGAGCAACAGCACACAAGCCTAAAATCACCATGCCAAACGCCAACTGGAGTGGTGTAAAGCTCGCCGCCATTGGACTCTGGAGCAGTGGAAATGCGTTCTCTGGAGTGATGAATCACGCTTCACCGTCTGGCAGTCCGACGGATAAATCTGGGATTTGCGGATACCAGGAGAACGCTACTTGCCTGAATGCACAGTGCCAACTGTAAAGTTTGGTGGAGGAGGAATAATGGTCTGGGGATGTTTTTCATGGTTCGGGCCCCTTAGTTCCAGTGAAGGGAAATCTTAACGCTCCAGTATAAAATGACATTCTAGACTATTCTGTGGTTCCAACTTTGTATCAACAGTTTGGAGAAGGCCCTTTCCT
This sequence comes from Salmo trutta, assembly GCF_901001165.1. NCBI lineage: Eukaryota > Metazoa > Chordata > Actinopteri > Salmoniformes > Salmonidae > Salmo > Salmo trutta. The sequence goes on from NW_021823412.1 coordinate 1,041,854, forward strand.
GTTTCAGCATGACAATGCCCCCCGTGCACAAAGCGGGGTCCATACAGAAAGGGTTTGTCATGATCGGTGTGGAAGAACTTGACTGGCCTGCACAGAGCCCTGACCTCAACCCCACCGAAAACCTTTGCGATGAATTAGAACCCTGACTGCAAGTGAGGCCTAATCGTCCAACATCAGTTCCCGACCTCACTAATGCTCTTGTGGCTGAATGGAAGCAAGTCCCTGCAAAATATTTCCAACATCTAGTGGAAATCCTTCCCAGAAGAGTGGAGGCTGTTACAGCAGCAAAGGCGTCGACCAACTCCATATTAATGCCCATGATTTTGGAATGAGATGTTCGACGAGCAGGTGTCCACATAGTTTTGGTCATGTAGTGTATATATATATTTACAAAATATATATGGGGGATTGGAAATGATGCAGACAATTACATTGAAGGAAGCCATAATATATCTGCAATATTAAAGCTGATCTACTCCCTAAAAAAATAGAAAAAGGCTCAAATTGATGAATTGATTTGTGTGTGTGTGTGTGTGTGTGTGTGTGTGTGTGTGTGTGTGTGTGTGTGTGTGTGTGTGTGTGTGTGTGTGTGTGTGTGTGTGTGATGATTAGATTTGACACATTTGTGAAAACAGAGAGGGGTCGTCCTTCAGCTAAGTGCTTTTGTGTTGATGTTGTTGTTGGTGTTGGTTTTTGTGGTCATTTTCTGGAAAGGCTCTTTAGAACTGAAATGGAAAGGAGGGAGGAGATCTGTTGAATCTCATGAATAACACATGAAGCTTGTATCCCAAATGGTAGCCTGTTCTCTATATAAAATCCAATTGTATTTGTTACTTGCGCCAAATACAACAGTAAAATGTTTACTTACAAGCCCTTAACCAACAATGAAGTTAAGAAAATACAACAACAAAAGTATATGGTGAACTACTAGTGACCAGAGCCCTATTCCCTATATAGTGAACTACTAGTAACCAGGGCCCTATTCCCTATATAGTGAACTACTAGTGACCAGAGCCCTATTCCCTATATAGTGAACTACTAGAGACCAGAGCCTTCCTATATAGTGAATACTAGTGACCAGGGTATTCCCTATATAGTGAACTACTAGTGACCAGAGCCCTATTCCCTATAAGTGAACTACTAGTGACCAGGGCCCTATTCCCTATATAGTGAACTACTAGTGACCAGGGCCTATTCCCTTATAGTGAACTACTAGTGACCAGAGCCCTATTCCCTATATAGTGAACTACTAGTGACCAGAGCCCTATTCCCTATATAGTGAACTACTAGTGACCAGAGCCCATTCCCTATATAGTGAACTACTAGTGACCAGAGCCTATTCCCTATATAGTGAACTACTAGTGACCAGGGCCCTATTCCCTATATAGTGAACTACTAGTGACCAGGGCCCTATTCCCTATATAGTGAACTACCAGTGACCAGAGCCCTATTCCCTATATAGTGACCTAATAGTGACCAGAGCCCTATTCCCTATATAGTGAACTACTAGTAACCAGAGCCCTATTCCCTATATAGTGAACTACTAGTGACCAGGGCCCTATTCCCTATATAGTGAACTACTTTAGACCAGAGCCCTATTCCCTAAATAGTGAACTACTAGTGTCCAGAGCCCTATTCCCTATATAGTGAACTACTAGTGACCAGAGCCCTATTCCCTATATAGTGAATTACTAGTGACCAGAGCCCTATTCCCTATATAGTGAACTACTAGTGACCAGAACCCTATTCCCTATATAGGAATAGTGACCAGGGCCCTCTATCCTATAGTGAACTACTAGTGACCAGGGCCCTATTCCCCTATATAGTGAACTACTAGTGACCAGGGCCCTATTCCTATATAGTGAACTACTAGGACCAGGCCCTATTCCCCTATATAGTGACTACTAGTGACCAGAGCCCTATTCCCTATATAGTGAACTACTAGTGACCAGGAGCCCTATTCCCTATATAGTGAACTACTAGTGACCAGAGCCCTATTCCCCTATATAAGTGAACTACTAGTGGACCGAGCCCTATTCCGCTATATAGTTGAACTCTCTACCTAGTGACCAGAGCCCTATTCCTCTATAAGTAGAACTACTAGTTGACCAGAGCCTATTCTCTATACTAGTGAACTACTAGTGACCAGAGCCCTATTTCCTATATAGTGACTACTAGTGACCAGGCCCTATTCCCTTATAGTGAACTACTAGTGACCAGGGCCCTATTCCTATATATGAACTAACTTTAGACCAGAGCCCATTCCCTATTAGTGAACTACTATTTACCAGGGGCCCTATTCCCTATATAGTGAACTAATAGTGACCAGATCCTATTCCCTATATAGTGAACTACTTTAGACCATAGCCCTATTCCCTATATAGTGAACTACTAGTGACCAGGCCCTATCACCTATATATATTGAACTAACAGAGCCTATTCCCTATATAGTGAACTACTAGTTGACCAGGAGCCCTATTCCCTATATAGTGAACTACTAGTGACCAGAGCCCTATTCCCTATATAGTGAACTACTAGTGACCAGAAGCCCTATTTCCCTATATAGTGAACTACTAGTGACCAGAGGCCTATTCCTTATATAGTGAACTACTAGTGACCAGAGCCCTATTCTCTATATAGTGAACTACTAGTGACCAGTGCCCTATTCCCTATATAGTGAACTACTAGTACCAGAGCCCTATTCCCTATATAGTGAACTACTTAGGACCAGGGCCCTATTCCCTATATAGTGAACTACTTTAGACCAGGAGCCCTATTCCCTATATAGTGAACTACTAGGACCAGAGGCCCTATTCCCTATATAGTGAACTACTAGTGACCAGAGCCCTATTCCCTATATAGTGAACTACTTAGTGACCAGGGCCCTATTTCCCTATATAGTGAACTACTAGTGACCAGGGCCCCTATTCCCTATATAGTGAACTACTAGTGACCAGGGCCCTATTCCCTATATAGTGAACTACTAGTGACCCAGAGGCCCTATTCCTATATAGTGAACTACTAGTGACCAGAGGCCCTATTCCCTATATAGTGAAATACTAGTGACCAGGGCCCTATTCCCTAACTATAGTGAAGCCTAACTAGGGACCCAGAGGCCCTCCTTCCCATTATTAGTGAACTACTAGTGAACCAGGGCCCTATTCCCTATATAGTGAACTACTAGTGACCAGAGCCCTATTCCCTATATAGTGAACTACCAGTGACCAGAGCCCTATTCCCTATATAGTGAACTACTAGTGACCAGAGCCCTATTCCCTATATAGTGAACCAGAGCCCTATTCCCTATATAGTGAACTACTAGTGACCAGGGCCCTATTCCCTATATAGTGAACTACCAGTGACCAGAGCCCTATTCCCTATATAGTGAACTACTAGTGACCAGAGCCCTATTCCCTATATAGTGAACTACTAGTGACCAGAGCCCTATTCCCTATATAGTGAACTACTAGTGACCAGAGCCCTATTCCCTATATAGTGAACTACTAGTGACCAGGGCCCTATTCCCTATATAGTTAACTACTAGTGACCAGAGGCCTATTCCCTATATATAGTGAACTACTTTAGACCAGAGCCCTATTCCCTATATAGTGAACCTCTAGTGACCAGGGCCCTATTCCCTATATAGTGAACTACTAGTAACCAGAGGCCTATTCCCTATATATAGTGAACTACTTTAGACCAGAGCCCTATTCCCTATATAGTGAACTACTAGTGACCAGAGCCCTATTCTCTATATAGTGAACTACTAGTGACGAGGGCCCTATTCCCTATATAGTGAACTACTAGTAACCAGAGCCCTATTCCCTATATAGTGAACTACTAGTGACCAGAGTCCTATTCCCTATATAGTGAACTACTAGTGACCAGAGTCCTATTCCCTATATAGTGAACTACTAGTGACCAGAGCCCTATTCCCTATATAGTGAACTACTAGTGACCAGAGCCCTATTCCCTATATAGTGAACTACTAGTTACCAGGGCCCTATTCCCTATATAGGGAACTACTAGTAACCAGAGCCCTATTCCCTAATAATAATATTGTCACGTCCTGACCATAGTAAGATGTTATTTTCTATGGTAGAGTTGGTCAGGGCGTGACAGGGGGTGTTTTGTGTTTTTCTATGTTTTCTATATCTATGTTTAGTTCTAGTTTTCTATTTCTATGTTGTTTTTTTGGGATGATCTCCAATTAGAGGCAGCTGGTCCTCGTTGTCTCTAATTGGAGATTATATTTAAGTAGGGTTTTTTTTTCCACCTGTGTTTGTGGGTAGTTGTATTCTGTTTAGTCTATGTACCTGACAGAACTGTGCGCTTTCGGTTTGTCTTTAGTGTTTTTTAGTTATAATAAATTTCATCATGATGTGAGTAGGCACATTTGCTATTTATTAACGCAACCATTTTTTGTGACAAAACTCTTTGTAGAGTTCAAAATGCCATGGAAACGCATTTAACTCAAAAAATATATATATTTGGCACAGACATTTAAGAGAATGTAAACACAGACGCTGGGAGACGAGAAGCAAGTACGGAGTGTGGAACCTGAGGGAGTGGTAGGTAGAAGGATGACTGGGGAATGAACCTGAGGGAGTGGCAGGTAGAAGGCTGACTGGGGAATGAACCTGAGGGAGTGGCAGGTAGAAGGCTGACTGGGGAATGAACCTGAGGGAGTGGCAGGTAGAAGGCTGACTGGGGAATGAACCTGAGGGAGTGGCAGGTAGAAGGATGACTGGGGAATGAACCTGAGGGAGTGGCAGGTAGAAGGCTGACTGGGGAATGAACCTGAGGGAGTGGCAGGTAGAAGGCTGACTGGGGAATGAACCTGAGGGAGTGGCAGGTAGAAGGCTGACTGGGGAATGAACCTGAGGGAGTGGCAGGTAGAAGGATGGAAATCATAGAAGTGCTGCAGTCCAGGTGAGTCTCACGAGGCGCAGGTGCGCGGAACGATGGTGACAGGTGTGCGCAATAATCCCCACACTGGCAAAAACTAGCGCCGGAAAGAGGGAGAGCGGGACTGAACAAGTGAAAAAGTACATTTTTGTATGCTTTACGTCATCAAACACTAGTTTTTATCTGCAACGAGTCAGTTTGCTGGAAACAGCGACGGTGGGGAAAATGCGGGTATTTTCTCTATGCGGTTTCTAGAATATTCGCATGAATATTGGATGGAAACCTAGATGATTATAAGATTATTATGGACAAAATGTGTCAAACTGCAGTCAAGCATCGATCATCATGTCACCAGAAGAAGACCTGGATATTTATTGGAAAGCAGCATCAAACGTATCACCTTTTCACTTTCACCCCCCTGTGAAGTTGATTTTATTTCATCTGTAGTCTAATAAACTGCACGTTATCCTGAGTTGTAGTGGGAGGACCAGACACCATATCATCTGTAGCCTAATAAACTGCATGTTATCCTGAGTTGTAGTGGGAGGACCAGACACCATATCATCTGTAGTCTAATAAACTGCACGTTATCCTGAGTTGTAGTGGGGGGACCAGACACCATATCATCTGTAGCCTAATAAACTGCAATGTTATCCTGAGTTGTAGTGGGAGGACCAGACACCATATCATCTGTAGTCTAATAAACTGCACGTTATCCTGAGTTGTAGTGGGAGGACCAGACACCATATCATCTGTAGTCTAATAAACTGCACGTTATCCTGAGTTGTAGTGGGAGGACCAGACACCATATCATCTGTAGTCTAATAAACTGCACGTTATCCTGAGTTGTAGTGGGAGGACCAGACACCATATCATCTGTAGTCTAATAAACTGCACGTTATCCTGAGTTGTAGTGGGAGGACCAGACACCATATCATCTGTAGTCTAATAAACTGCACGTTATCCTGAGTTGTAGTGGGAGGACCAGACACCATATCATCTGTAGTCTAATAAACTGCATGTTATCCTGAGTTGTAGTGGGAGGACCAGACACCATATCATCTGTAGTCTAATAAACTGCACGTTATCCTGAGTTGTAGTGGGAGGACCAGACACCATATCATCTGTAGCCTAATAAACTGCACGTTATCCTGAGTTGTAGTGGGAGGACCAGACACCATATCATCTGTAGTCTAATAAACTACATGTTATCCTGAGTTGTAGTGGGAGGACCAGACACCATATCATCTGTAGTCTAATAAACTGCACGTTATCCTGAGTTGTAGTGGGAGGACCAGACACCATATCATCTGTAGTCTAATAAACTGCACGTTATCCTGAGTTGTAGTGGGAGGACCAGACACCATATCATCTGTAGTCTAATAAACTGCACGTTATCCTGAGTTGTAGTGGGAGGACCAGACACCATATCATCTGTAGTCTAATAAACTGCACGTTATCCTGAGTTGTAGTGGGAGGACCAGACACCATATCATCTGTAGTCTAATAAACTGCACGTTATCCTGAGTTGTAGTGGGAGGACCAGACACCATATCGTCTGTAGTCTAATAAACTGCATGTTATCCTGAGTTGTAGTGGGAGGACCAGACATCATATCGTCTGTAGTCTAATAAACTGCACGTTATCCTGAGTTGTAGTGGGAGGACCAGACACCATATCGTCTGTAGTCTAATAAACTGCACGTTATCCTGAGTTGTAGTGGGAGGACCAGACACCATATCGTCTGTAGTCTAATAAACTGCATGTTATCCTGAGTTGTAGTGGGAGGACCAGACACCATATCATCTGTAGTCTAATAAACTGCACGTTATCCTGAGTTGTAGTGGGAGGACCAGACACCATATCATCTGTAGTCTAATAAACTGCATGTTATCCTGAGTTGTAGTGGGAGGACCAGACACCATATCATCTGTAGTCTAATAAACTGCACGTTATCCTGAGTTGTAGTGGGAGGACCAGACACCATATCATCTGTAGTCTAATAAACTGCACGTTATCCTGAGTTGTAGTGGGAGGACCAGACACCATATCATCTGTAGTCTAATAAACTGCACGTTATCCTGAGTTGTAGTGGGAGGACCAGACACCATATCATCTGTAGTCTAATAAACTGCATGTTATCCTGAGTTGTAGTGGGAGGACCAGACACCATATCATCTGTAGTCTAATAAACTGCATGTTATCCTGAGTTGTAGTGGGGGGACCAGACACCATATCATCTGTAGTCTAATAAACTGCACGTTATCCTGAGTTGTAGTGGGGGGACCAGACACCATATCATCTGTAGTCTAATAAACTGCACGTTATCCTGAGTTGTAGTGGGAGGACCAGACACCATATCATCTGTAGTCTAATAAACTGCACGTTATCCTGAGTTGTAGTGGGAGGACCAGACACCATATCATCTGTAGTCTAATAAACTGCACGTTATCCTGAGTTGTAGTGGGAGGACCAGACACCATATCATCTGTAGTCTAATAAACTGCACGTTATCCTGAGTTGTAGTGGGAGGACCAGACACCATATCATCTGTAGTCTAATAAACTGCACGTTATCCTGAGTTGTAGTGGGAGGACCAGACACCATATCATCTGTAGTCTAATAAACTGCACGTTATCCTGAGTTGTAGTGGGAGGACCAGACACCATATCATCTGTAGTCTAATAAACTGCATGTTATCCTGAGTTGTAATGGGAGGACCAGACACCATAACATCTGTAGTCTAATAAACTGCATGTTATCCTGAGTTGTAGTGGGAGGACCAGACACCATATCATCTGTAGTCTAATAAACTGGTTATTATACTGTAGCAATATTTACATCACTAGCATTTCTTGCATAATTGATTTTACCGGCACAAAAAAATATCTCACCTTGTCTAGCATGTATTGTTTTGTCGGCATTTGTAAAGTTTACCGACAAAATGTTCTGTTTCTTTCAGGCCTGTCTGACTTTTTATCAGACATGTACATTATATTTGCATAGAAAAGTTGAATGGAAACCTGGTTAGTTTGTGGTAGTTCAGCTTTGTGGTATTTCAGCTTTGTGGTATTTCAGCTTTGTGGTATTTCAGCTTTGTGGTAGTTCAGCTTTGTGGTATTTCAGCTTTGTGGTAGTTCAGCTTTGTGGTAGTTCAGCTTTGTGGTAGTTCAGCTTTGTGGTATTTCAGCTTTGTGGTATTTCAGCTTTGTGGTATTTCAGCTTTGTGGTATTTCAGCTTTGTGGTAGTTCAGCTTTGTGGTATTTCAGCTTTGTGGTATTTCAGCTTTGTGGTATTTCAGCTTTGTGGTATTTCAGCTTTGTGGTAGTTCAGCTTTGTGGTATTTCAGCTTTGTGGTATTTCAGCTTTGTGGTAGTTCAGCTTTGTGGTAGTTCAGCTTTGTGGTATTTCAGCTTTGTGGTAGTTCAGCTTTGTGGTAGTTCAGCTTTGTGGTATTTCAGCTTTGTGGTAGTTCAGGTCAACTGAGGACAACCGAAGTGCTTCACTTTGACGCTAAACCCATAGAGGCGATGATATTGCAACTAAATAGTCAACATTTATTGATCAATCCCTTGAAAACGGCACTCCGTTGTCAGTGGTTTTAGCGGAGCTGCGGGTCTCCTTGCCATCCCAGCAGGCGAACGGAACGTTTTCTTTCCTCCGTATTGTGACGTTTTATTGATGACGACCTATTAGAATGAGTTGTATAAAAGGTTCCAGTTCCATCATGACATCACGCTCTTTGTGTTTTGATTTGAATTTAAACTTGTTTCTGTGCTGCTATGTGACAGAATATTCATATTCCCATGCATATTGATCTGAGCATCTTTGAGGAACAATGCAGGTGAGTACTGAGTAGGCTAAATTATGATCTAAACCCCACACCATTAAAAGCTCAACAGCTGTATTCTGACAGTTTAAAAACATTATTTGTAGAGGCTGCTGCCTAAAGTTTTCAGATGTATAGTTAAATGGTACTCAATACATTTAGCTACGACTGGCTCCTAAACGTCTAAACTAACATGGATCATTTAGCTACTTGATTGAGAATTTTAGGACCCCTGTAGGTATCAAAAAACAATATATATATTTATTTTTTGGGGCCTTCGCTATAGTCCATGGAGGGAAATGCATTGAGAGGAACACAATATATAAATGGCAGAGTCAAAAAAAATGTATCATAAGAAATAAGGTTTTGAAGTGTCTGTCCTTTATATAAGAGATATAAGAAAGCTCAGAAAGAAATACATATTTAACCCTTTATTTTGTTGGCACAAAACTACTTCCATAAATCCATAATCTTTTTCAAAACTGGTACCGGGTGACCTTCAGATGAGTCCCGTGACATTTGTGTGGGTCGTAGAGACAAACGAAGAACACCATCTTGTTCGTGAGAATCTCCCCTTTCTATAGTGGGGTCACAAACGATTCGGACGCTACAGACGATTTTCGGGATGTCTCCTGGGCTGACAAACAGCGTTGTAGCTCTGTCACTTTCAACCACAGACGTGGAAGAGAGACATCAGCGGATGTGGTGGATTGAGACGCAGCCCATTCAAAAATATATCTGTAGATTAAACAGAAGATTTTGACAGGGACCTTTTAAAAGGATGTTAATTAGATTGACACACGGGTACGTCTCTTAAGGACCAGCCTGATCAGCCTCCTACAACTTGGAAGAAAGACGTATTGGCAGCTTGTTTGTTTACTCTCCTTGTTTTGTTTACTGTGTTTGTTTATCTGTAAACGTGTTTGTTTACCTCCCAGCAAGCCAATGAAAACCAAGCCAGGAGAGATAGGAGCTGCTTTGAGAGCCTGACCTTATGGGACCTGAAGAACCACAACCACAGTAGGCTGAAACACACAGACAGACAGACAGACAGACAGACAGACAGACAGACAGACAGACAGACAGACAGACAGACAGACAGACAGACAGACAGACAGACAGACAGACAGACAGACAGACAGACAGACAGACACGCAGACAGACACCATGTCTGTTTGTGCTATCATGCCAACTCCCTTGTCTCTCATTGTCATGCCAGTAGAGTTGGCAAGAGCACAACAGATCTGGGACCAGCTATACCTGGTGTACTGTAGTAGAGCACAACAGATCTGGGACCAGCTATACCTGGTGTACTGTAGTAGAGCACAACAGATCTGGGACCAGCTATACCTGGTGTACTGTAGTAGACCACAACAGATCTGGGACCAGCTATACCTGGTGTACTGTAGTAGAGCACAACAGATCTGGGACCAGCTATACCTGGTGTACTGTAGTAGACCACAACAGATCTGGGACCAGCTATACCTGGTGTACTGTAGTAGACCACAACAGATCTGGGACCTGTGGAAATAAACCACATAGAGTTGGGTTCATTTTCTCACCCGAGACCTTTCCCCCTCTCAGATCCTACTCTGTGGGCAGTTAAAGACAGAAAAGAAGACGCAGAATACCAAGAGAAAAGCGAAAGTGAGGAGGGAGATGAGGGGGAGGAGGAAGAGTATGTATGTGTGATAATAGAAGGGTCAGAGGTGGAGGAAGATGAGGAGGAATACGAGGTTACATGTGTAGGGGAGTGTGTGGAGGAAGAGGAGGAGGAAGAGGAGGAGGGATACGAGGTTACATGTGTAGGGGATTGTGTGGAGGAAGAGGAGGAGGAAGAGGAGGGTTTGTTAGAGGTTGTGGTGAAAGAGGAGGAAGTAGAGGAGGACAAAGAAGAAGAAATAGTGGAGAGGTATGAGGAGGAGAAGAAAGAGAAGGCAGAGGAGGAGGAAGAAGAAGAAGAAGAGAAGGGAGAGAGGGTAGAGGAGGAAGAAGAAGAAGCAGAAGAAGAGGAGAAGGAGACAGCCAACACATATCCCAGGTGTGTCCATCATCAGGGCCTGAAACTGAGTGTGAAGGGGCTGAGAGTGAGACAGACAGGAGAGGAGAAGTACGGTCAGCTCAGAGAGATCCTAGGAGACCAGTATGTCAGGGAGGTTACCTGCGCCCCTGAAGGAGATAGAGTGGTCCTCCACCTCTATCACCCTAGGTGAGATAGTTAGTTTGGACCTGAGCTGGTCTGGAGTCACTTACTGTATAAGGAGAGACATAGACATCTATTATGATTCAACTGACAGAACTGGCCTAGGATCAGTTTATACAATGCTAGTCATGTATACCGTCGTAGATAACTATTAAAGCTTCAGCTCATACCGCTATCTTAAATGTCTTTAGAGTCAGTTTGATGCTAAAGTAAGCTCTCTCTCTCTCTCTCTCTCTCTCTTTCTCCATCTCTCTCTCTCTCTCGCTCTCATTCTCTCACCTCTCTCTCTCCATCTCCCTCTCTCACCCCTCTCTCTCTCTCTCTCTCTCTCTCTCTCTTTCTCTCACCCCTCTCTCTCTCTCTCTCTCTCTCTCTCTTTCTCCCTCTCTCACTCACCCCTCTTTCTCTCTCTCTCTCTCATTCTCTCACCCCTCTCTCTCTCTCTCTCTCTCTCTCTCTCTTTCTCTCCCCATCTCTCTCTGTTTCCATCTCTCCCCCTCCCTCTCCTTCTCTCTCCCCCTCCCTCTCTCTCTCTCCCTCTGCAGTGTACCTATGTGTTCCCTGTTGAATCACCACTTCAGTCACTTGGCCACTAAATTCCCTGAGTGTAAGTTCCTGCTGATCCTGGCGGGGCAGTGTGTCCCGAACTACCCTGTCAGCCACCTCCCCACCCTGTTCATCTACGACTCAGGATGTATCCTCAACTCCCTGATAGGAGAGAAGGCCTGTGGAGGGAGGAACGTATTGGAAGATGGTGAGAATACACACAGACACACATACACACATACACATACACACACACATATACACACATACACACACATACACACACACACACACACACACACACACACACATATACACACATACACACACATACACACACACACACACATACACATACACATACACATACACGTACACACACACACACACACACACACACCACACACACACACACACACACACACACACACACACACACACACACACATACATACAGACACACACACACACACACACACATACAGACACACACACACACACACACACACACACACACATACAGACATACACACACACACACACATACACACATGCACATACACACACACACACACACACAAATACACACACATACACACATACACACATACACATGCACATACACACACACACACACAAATACACATGCGCATACACACAGACACACACACACACACAAATACACATGCGCAGACAGACAGACAGACAGACAGACAGACAGACAGACAGACAGACAGACAGACAGACAGACAGACAGACAGACAGACAGACAGACAGACAGACAGACAGACACACACACACACACACACACTCTCTCTCTTTCTCTCTCTCTCTCTCTCTCTCTCTCTCTCTCAAATTCAAATTCAAATTCAAGCTGCTTTATTGGCATGAAAAACATTGTGTTAATATTGCCAAAGCAACAATGTATACAATATACATTGTAATACAATTATAAACAATAACAAATAATAATATAAAATGTCAGTAAATAATAATACAAAATTAAAAATAATAACAATAAAATAGTAGTAAAATAATAGAATGTAATAAATATAAAAATCTAAATATGGAAAATGAATCTATAACTAACTTATAACTAAATAATGGTCATCTTCACCATTACATCAGTACTACAACTACTATCATCATTACCACTACTACTACTACCACCACCATCACTAAACTGTTACCATTACTACCCATACCACTACTACTACCACCACCATCACTAAACTGTTATCATTACCATTACTACCCATACCACTACTACTACTACCACCACCATCACTAAACTGTTATCATTACCATTACTACCCATACCACTACTACTACTACCACCACCATCACTAAACTGTTATCATTACCATTACTACCCATACCACCACTACTACTACTACCACCATCACTAAACTGTTATCATTACCATTACTACCCATACCACTACTACTACTACTACTACCATCACTAAACTGTTATCATTACCATTACTACCCATACCACTACCACTACTACTACCACCACCACCATCACTAAACTGCTATCATTACCATTACTACCCATACCACTACTACTACCATCACCACCACCATCACTAAACTGCTATCATTACCATTACTACCCATACCACTACTACTACTACCACCATCACTAAACTGTTATCATTACCATTACTACCCATACCACTACTACTACTACCACCACCATCACTAAACTGTTATCATTACCATTACTACCCATACCACTACTACTACCATCACCACCACCATCACTAAACTGCTATCATTACCATTACCACCCATACCACCACTACTACCACCACCATCACTAAACTGTTATCATTACCATTACTACCCATACCACTACCACTACTACTACCACCACCATCACTAAACTGTTATCATTACCATTACTACCCATACCACTACTACTACTACTACCACCATCACTAAACTGTTATCATTACCATTACTACCCATACCACTACCACTACTACTACCACCACCATCACTAAACTGTTATCATTACCATTACTACCCATACCACTACTACTACTACTACCACCATCACTAAACTGTTATCATTACCATTACTACCCATACCACCACTACTACTACTACCACCACCATCACTAAACTGTTACCATTACTACCCATACCACCACTACTACTACCACCACCATCACTAAACTGTTATCATTACCATTACTACCCATACCACTACTACTACTACTACTACCACCACCATCACTAAACTGTTATCATTACCATTACTACCCATACCACCACTACTACTACCACCACCATCACTAAACTGTTACCATTACTACCCATACCACTACTACTACTACTACCACCACCATCACTAAACTGTTACCATTACCACCCATACCACTACTAGTACCACCACCATCACTAAACTGTTATCATTACTACCCATACCACCACTACTACTACTACCACCATCACTAAACTGTTACCATTACCATTACTACCCATACCACTACTACTACTACTACCACCATCACTAAACTGTTACCATTACCATTACTACCCATACCACTACTATTTGGAATGATAAACAACAATAATAGAAATAACAATAACAGTAATAACAATAATAGTAATAATAAGTAAGTTACTGCTTACTATGCAGATGTTATTATTCAGTGTCTCTCTCCTTCTCTCTCTCTCTCTCTCTCTCTCTCTCTCTCTCTCTCTCTCTCTCTCTCTCTCTCTCCTCTCTCTCTCTCTCTCTCTCTCTCTCTCTCTCTCTCTCTCTCTCTCTCTCTCTCTCTCTCTCTCTCTCTCTCTCTCTCTCTCTCTCTCTCTCTCTCTCTCTCTCTCTCTCTCTCTCTCTCTCTCTCTCTCTCCTCTCTCTCTCTCTCTCTCTCTCTCTCTCTCTCTCTCTCTCTCTCTCTCTCTCTCTCTCTCTCTCTCTCTCTCTCTCTCTCTCTCTGACCTCTGACCCCCTGCAGAGCTGAAGTGGATGCTGGCCCAGTCGGGAGCGTTTGTTATTGACAGCTACGAGGCCTTATACCAGGAGGGCACGCCCATCACAACGCCGCGTTCGGAACAGGAAGACTACAGCGATGACCAGTCTGATCACTATGACAACCAAGGCACCGAGGTGTAGTCATGGTTACAGGGATCACTATGACAACAAAGAGACAGCAGTGTAAACTGTGAACTCTAGGACATCATGAAACAGTGTAAACTCTGATGTAATAGCCCATTCATAAATGTTGGCTACTGTTGACTCATTACATGATGTGATCCAGATCAGATTTAATACAGGTGTAGGAAGCTACTCATGTTGACTCGTTACATGATGTGATCCAGATCAGATTTAATACAGGTGTAGGTAGCTACTCACATTGACTCATTACATGATGTGATCCAGATCAGATTTAATACAGGTGTAGGTAGCTACTCATGTTGACTCGTTACATGATGTGATCCAGATCAGATTTAATACAGGTGTAGGTAGCTACTCACATTGACTCATTACATGATGTGATCCAGATCAGATTTAATACAGGTGTAGGTAGCTACTCATGTTGACTCGTTACATGATGTGATCCAGATCAGATTTAATACAGGTGTAGGTAGCTACTCATGTTGACTCATTACATGATGTGATCCAGATCAGATTTAATACAGGTGTAGGTAGCTACTCATGTTGACTCGTTACATGATGTGATCCAGATCAGATTTAATACAGGTGTTGGGTTAAATGAAGAAGACACGTTTCAGTTGAATACATTCAGTTGGACAACTGACTAGGTATCCCCCCCTTTCCCTTTCCTTACTCATATTGAGCTCACTTGTTATTTTATAATATGCTGTAATAAAGTATGTTATATCTTATTTTATAAACATGTGTGAGTCTCCAATGTTTCAGTCTGCTGCAGTTCAACATCATAGGATAGATTCTATGTCAGTCTGCTGCAGTTCAACATCATAGGATAGATTCTATGTCAGTCTGCTGCAGTTCAACATCATAGGATCGATTCTATGTCAGTCTGCTGCAGTTCAACATCATAGGATAGATTCTATGTCAGTCTGCTGCAGTTCAACATCATAGGATAGATTCTATGTCCATCTGCTGCAGTTCAACATCATAGGATCGATTCTATGTCAGTCTGCTGCAGTTCAACATCATAGGATAGATTCTATGTCAGTCTGCTGCAGTTCAACATCGTAAGATAGATTCTATGTCAGTCTGCTGCAGTTCATCATCATAGGATAGATTCTATGTCAGTCTGCTGCAGTTCAACATCATAGGATAGATTCTATGTCAGTCTGCTGCAGTTCAACATCATAAGATAGATTCTATGTCAGTCTGCTGCAGTTCAACATCATAGGATAGATTCTATGTCAGTCTGCTGCAGTTCAACATCATAGGATAGATTCTATGTCAGTCTGCTGCAGTTCAACATAATAGGATAGATTCTATGTCAGTCTGCTGCAGTTCAACATCATAGGATAGATTCTATGTCAGTCTGCTTCACCGTAGGGATGGTGCCAGGTTTCCTCCAGACGTGACGCTTGACCTTCAGGCCAAAGAGTTAAATCTTGGTTTCATCAGACCAGAGAATCTTGTTTTTCATGGTCTGAGAGTCCTTTAGGTGCCTTTTGGCAAACTCCAAGCAGGCTGTCATGTGCCTTTTACTGAGGAGTGGCTTCCGTCTGGCCACTCTACCATAAAGGCCTGGTTGGTGGAGTGCTGCAGAGATGGGAGAACCTTTCAGAAGGACAACCATCTCCACACAGGAACTCTGGAGCTCTGTCAGAGTGACCATCAGGTTCTTGGTCACCTCCCTGACCAAGGCCCTTCTCCCCCGATTGCTCAGTTTGGCTGTGCAGCCAGCTCTAGGAAGAGTCTTGGTGGTTCCAAACTTCACCATTTATGAATGATGGAGGCCACTGTGTTCTTGGGGACCTTCAATGCTGCAGACATTTTTTGGTACCTTTCCCCAGATTGGTGCCTCGACACATTCCTGTCTTGGAGCTCTACGGACAATTCCTTCGACCTCATGGCTTGGTTTTTGCTCTGACATGCACTGTCAACTGTGGGACCTTCTATAGACAGGTGTGTGCTTTTCCAAATCATGTCCAATCAATTGAATGTATCACAGGTGGACTCCAATCAAGTTGTAGAAACATCAAGGATGATCAATGAAAACAGGATGCACCTGAGCTCAATTTCGAATCTCACAGCAAAGGGTCTGAATACTTATGTAAATAAGGTATTTCTGTTTTTTTATTGAAAATGGGTTTTATTGAATCCATTTTAGAATACGGCTGAATACTTTCCGAAGGCACTGCAAATATCTCATTTACAAAGATATTTACACCCCTGAGTCAATACACCCCTGAGCAGATTTAAGTCAAAACTGTTACTTAGCGACTCAGGAACATTCAATATCTTCTTGGTAAGAAACTCCAGTGTAGATTTGGCCTTGTGTTCTAGGTTATTGTCCTGCTGAAAGGTGAATTTGTCTCCCAGTGTCTGTTGGATTGCAGACTGAACCAGGTTTTGCTCTACGATTTTGTCTGTGCTACCACCATGCTAGCCCAATCACAATGCATTGTTTTATAATAGCCTAGCTGTGGAGTATGTGTTACCCAATCACAATGCATTGTTTTATAATAGCCTAGCTGTGGAGTATGTGTTACCCAATCACAATGCATTGTTTTATAATAGCCTAGCTGTGGAGTATGTGTTGCCCAATCACAATGCATTGTTTTATAATAGCCTAGCTGTGGAGTATGTGTTGCCCAATCACAATGCATTGTTTTATAATAGCCTAGCTGTGGAGTATGTGTTACCCAATCACAATGCATTGTTTTATAATAGCCTAGCTGTGGAGTATGTGTTACCCAATCACAATGCATTGTTTTATAATAGCCTAGCTGTGGAGTATGTGTTACCCAATCACAATGCATTGTTTTATAATAGCCTAGCTGTGGAGTATGTGTTGCCCAATCACAATGCATTGTTTTATAATAGCCTAGCTGTGGAGTATGTGTTACCCAATCACAATGCATTGTTTTATAATAGCCTAGCTGTGGAGTATGTGTTGCCCAATCACAATGCATTGTTTTATAATAGCCTAGCTGTGGAGTATGTGTTACCCAATCACAATGCATTGTTTTATAATAGCCTAGCTGTGGAGTATGTATTGTCCAATCACAATGCATTGTTTTATAATAGCCTAGCTGTGGAGTATGTGTTACCCAATCACAATGCATTGTTTTATAATAGCCTAGCTGTGGAGTATGTGTTACCCAATCACAATGCATTGTTTTATAATAGCCTAGCTGTGGAGTATGTATTGTCCAATCACAATGCATTGTTTTATAATAGCCTAGCTGTGGAGTATGTATTGTCCAATCACAAGGCATGCAGACAAAACAGGCCTTTCACATGATTTCAAATACAATCGCGGGAAAACACAGGTTGTAAAGCAAATGGCTTCTGCTGAAAAGAGAATATTGTAATCTGTCTGATCTAGGCTGGCAAAATATTTGATCAACTTCCCAAATATTGTTTTACAAAGTAAAACAAGAAAGAGACAGACTTTTGGCACCAGCTCATCGGCCACCACCGGTGACCTGTGCGTCATTGGGTGAGTCAGTGAAACCGGAAAGAATTTTAATGACGATAATGACCTCCTCATATTGTAGCCTACAATATGTCTCCACACACCTAGACCTGGGCTATTGATGGATTCATGACAAGGTCGTTTTCATTTATCTCAGATGGTCAGTTTGTCAGTGTCAAAGTACCCTGTCATTTCGATAATATGTAATGGTATTAACAAAGATTCTGCCAATGTCACGTCCTGGCCAGTATATAAGGTTAATTGTTTTTGTAGTTTGGTCAGGGCGTGACAGAGGGTATTTGTTTTATGTGGTTCGGGGTGGTGTGTTTGTGTAAAGGGTGTTTGATTTAGTATGTCCGGGTTTTGGTTTATTCTAGGTAGTTCTATGTGGAGTCTAGTATGTCTGTTTCTATGTCTGGTGAATTGGTGTTGGGACTCTCAGTTGAAGGCAGGTGTTTTCTATCTGCCTTTGATTGAGAGTCTCATAAATGAGGGTGTGTTTGTGTTTGTGTTTTGTGGGTGATTGTTCTGTGTTCAGCCCTAGGCTTTGCCAGACTGTTTAGTTGTTCGTTCGTTTTCGTGTTTTGTTGTTTTGGAGTGCTCTTTTGATAATTTAAATAAAAGTCAAAATGAGCATACACGTACCTGCTGCATTTTGGTCCTCATTCCCCGACGACAACCGTGACAGAATCACCCACCTCTCAAGGACCAAGCAGCAGAGGAAGGAGCAGACGGTTTTCGAAGAGGACAAACGAGAGAGATGGACTTGGGAGGAGATCTTGGAGGGAGAAGGCTCCTACACTTGGGAGGAAATCCAAGCAGGGAAAGATCGCCTTCCTTGGAAACAGGTGGTACGCGAGAGAGAGGAAAGGAGTAAGGCGGGTATGGACCGGGAACGTTTCCGAGGGACAAGACTGGCGTTGAAGCACGAGAGGCACCCCCAAGAAAATTTTGGGGGGGGGCACACGGGTAGTTTGGCTAGGCCTAGGAAGAGCCGGAGGCCAGCTACCCGTGGTTATATGGAGGAGCGTATGAGGTGGGGAGCGCTATGTTTCGTTGAGGAGCGCACTCTCTCACCCATACGCACGCACAGTCCGGTGCGAGTTATTCCAGCCCCTCGCAGGTGCCGTGCTAGAGCGGGCATCCAGCCTGGTAGGAGGATGCCTGCGCAGCGCATCTGGTCGCCGGTACGCCTCCGAGGACCAGGCTACCCAACTCCCGCTCTACGCACGGCTACCATCAGGCCCCTGCACAGCCCAGTCTGCCCTGTACGAGCACTCCGCTCGTACAGGGCTACTAGTTCCATCCAGCCAAGGCGGGTTGTGCAGGAGGTAAGATCTAGACCGGCTGTGCGCCTCCATAGCCCTGGGTTTCCAGCTCCTGTCTCTCGTGCGGACCCGGAAGTGCGTCCACCCAGTCCGACTCGTCCTGTTCCCGCTCCCCGCACTAAACGGCAAGTGCGTAAACCCAGCCTCGCCAGTCAACAGTCGTCGGAGCTGCCCGCCAGTCAACAGTCGTCGGAGCTGCCCGCCAGTCAACAGTCGTCGGAGCTGCCCGCCAGTCAACAGTCGTCGGAGCTGCCCGCCAGTCAACAGTCGTCGGAGCTGCCCGTCAGTCAACAGTCGTCGGAGCTGCCCGTCAGTCAACAGTCGTCGGAGCTGCCCGTCAGTCAACAGTCGCCGGAGTGGTCAGACTGCGCTGAACTGCCGGAGTGGCCAGACTGCGCTGAACTGCCGGAGTGGCCAGACTGCGCTGAACTGCCGGAGTGGCCAGACTGCGCTGAACTGCCGGAGTGGCCAGACTGCGCTGAACTGCCGGAGTGGCCAGACTGCGCTGACCTGCCGGAGTGGCCAGACTGCGCTGACCTGCCGGAGTGGCCAGACTGCGCTGACCTGCCGGAGTGGCCAGACTGCGCTGACCTGCCGGAGTGGCCAGACTGCGCTGAACTGCCGGAGTGGCCAGACTGCCCTGAACTGCCGGAGTGGCCAGACTGCCCTGAACTGCCGGAGTGGCCAGACTGCCCTGAACTGCCGGAGTGGCCAGACTGCCCTGAACTGCCGGAGTGGCCAGACTGCCCTGAACTGCCGGAGTGGCCAGACTGCCCTGAACTGCCGGAGTGGCCAGACTGCCCTGAACTGCCGGAGTGGCCAGACTGCCCTGAACTGCCGGAGTGGCCAGACTGCCCTGACCTGCCGGAGCGGCCAGACTGCCCTGAACTGCCGGAGCGGCCAGACTGCCCTGACCTGCCGGAGCTGACAGACTGCCCTGACCTGCCGGAGCTGACAGACTGCCCTGACCTGCCGGAGCTGACAGACTGCCCTGACCTGCCGGAGCTGACAGACTGCCCTGACCTGCCGGAGCTGACAGACTGCCCTGACCTGCCGGAGCTGACAGACTGCCCTGACCTGCCGGAGCTGACAGACTGCCCTGACCTGCCGGAGCTGACAGACTGCCCAGACAGCCTGGAACGGCCTGAGCCGGAGCCGCCTCCAATATAGGTGGGTTGGGGAGGGGGGGTGTAGCACAGTGCCGTCGTTGACGGCAGCCACCCTCCCTTCCCTCCCTTTAGTAAGGGGGAATTTTCTTTTGGGTATTGTTTGGGGGTAATTTTTTTTGTGTTAAGGTGCTTCTGGGGTAGCACCTTTAAGGGGGGGGTACTGTCACGTCCTGGCCAGTATATAAGGTTAATTGTTTTTGTAGTTTGGTCAGGGCGTGACAGAGGGTATTTGTTTTATGTGGTTCGGGGTGGTGTGTTTGTGTAAAGGGTGTTTGATTTAGTATGTCCGGGTTTTGGTTTATTCTAGGTAGTTCTATGTGGAGTCTAGTATGTCTGGTGAATTGGTGTTGGGACTCTCAGTTGAAGGCAGGTGTTTTCTATCTGCCTTTGATTGAGAGTCTCATAAATGAGGGTGTGTTTGTGTTTGTGTTTTGTGGGTGATTGTTCTGTGTTCAGCCCTAGGCTTTGCCAGACTGTTTAGTTGTTCGTTCGTTTTCGTGTTTTGTTGTTTTGGAGTGCTCTTTTGATAATTTAAATAAAAGTCAAAATGAGCATACACGTACCTGCTGCATTTTGGTCCTCATTCCCCGACGACAACCGTGACAGCCAAAGTCTCCAGTCATGTAAAATGAGGTACAATTGCATGAAATGCGTTTATATAAGCCCCCCAAAAATGTCCCGGACCTTAGGCTACTAAAATATTTCCCCATGTGTGCAACTTCTGTAAATGCCTCTACTCTGCTGCTCTATTCCCCTACGCAGTTGCGATTATATGCATGCAATGCTTTATTATATTATTTTTCTCTTGCATTGGAGTCAACATGGGCCAGCATTCCCGTGGAGTTGCTTTCGACACCTTGTAGAGTCCATGCCCAGACGAATTGAAGCTATTTTGTACACTCCCCATGAATACAGTATTAAACGTATACGACAGGGGGACCTCGCTACAATAGTCGGAGTTATTGCGTCACCGACATTCAGAGCCTGTGATTGGACGATAGAGGGAAACCCCATTCCTGAACAGTTCCTCGATGGCAGCGACAGAAACCTGTTGTTGCGCCATGTTTACCCTAGGAATATCACTATCGTATGTAGGCTATGGGAACCCTATCTTATCTTTAGATTAGCCTAGGATAAATCACAGGGATTTTGCAACGGTGGATCTGGGATTCTGTGAAGTGGGAAAATGAAACTATTTTTTTTTAATTGAATCTTTATTTAACTATAGTCTATTTCCATGCAGTGAATCAACACGAAACGTGACCGTCACAAAGGCACGGAGGGGTTGAGAAACGGAAAGAAAGAATCGATGAAATTCTTGCTGTGATTGTTTTGTTTTAAATAGCCTATCATACAAATACAGTAGGCTGCGAATCATAGGCCTATCAGTTCCCCGTTGCATTATCATATCTCACACTTGTTTCACAACCAGTCTTACGAGGTCATTTATAAAGCAAAAAAAAACGAACTATTGTTCAAACGGACGTATTCATAAAATAGCCCCGAAGCACATATAATATCCTGTTTTGTCGCTGTTGACTTGCTGCCTTGCTCTGCTTTTGCAGCACCTCTTACTGTACTTGCTAAATAATGCTCCCTGTATTGTCTACTGCGCATGACCGTGTGGCGGAATATGAAGTAGGAGCCTGTTTTTCTCCGAGCTAGAGTCCAACCCCCCCGAATCAACCTCTGAAAAACAAAAACGCGGAGCCATTCAATCTCAAATTGGGGCAGGTAAGATGTTGAAACATATATTTATATAACGTTACATATCTTGTTATACGGTGAAGTCGCTCAGCGGAGAGGTGTACAAATGTATTTTTAGCCCACGGAAGCGAACCGAGGACTGCAGATGGGGCTTTGGAACCGTTTCCGCACGCTCGGGACACGACAAGGCCCACTGACCCACATTCAGCAGAGAGAGAGAGAGACGGAGAGAGCTGTGTGAGTGGGCGAGCGTGTGAATGTGTGCTTATGTGTGTGCGGGTCTGCTGCGAAATGTTTTTGTCATCGCCATCTCCTGCGGCCCGACTATCTATGTGATGTTCCAGTTTTCCAGGAAATTGTAACCATTTCGAAAGTAGATCGCTACATAGTTGAAGATGCGCTGCTCGGCTAGCTTTAACTACATTGTGTCAATGTCAATAGTTGCGTGACAGCTTGGCTGGACTCGAGTACCCGCCAGCCTTTTGACATAATGTCCGCTATGTCGCTCTTGGTGATTGATTGACACGTCGTTAGAACGTCGTGTAGATTTTGGAAGTCGGTTGAGGGTTCTGAGAATGGATTCCCGTCGTCGGAATTCTAAGGAAATGGTCCACTATTTTACCTGGGCACTTTTTCTGCGGGTTTGGTTGGAGGATATACAGTTATATAACGCGAACACCTGTGGCTCTTTAGTAAAGGTTTTAGCTGTACAACATCCACCGCGCGTATCCGTTTTTCTGCGGTTTAATACGAGCGGATTAGATGTCATTTGTAACAATCTTCGAAGATTTACGATTGGATCATTGCTCAAATGTAGGATTTAAAAAAAACAGTGACCTTTCATTTAACTAGGCAAGTCAGTTAATAACTCATTCTTATGACGGCCTAGGATCAGTGGGTTAACTGCCTTGTCCAGGGGCAGAACGACAGATGTTCACCTAGTCAGCAAGGTGTTGACAACCGAGCCCAACGCTCTAACCACTAAACCACCTGCCCACAATGAATCACTGAATTGGCTGTCCCTTCCAAACACAACACAACTGCACTGGTATCAATATATATATTTTAAAATGTAACTTTAAATGTGTCTTTATATATGAAGGAACACCTAACGTTACAAGACTCACTAGTCATTTCGAAAACAACAGTAATGACACATCCCAAGGGCACATCATGAGGTTAGAGTCAGATCTTTCACATACAAAGGCCCAACTGACTGTAATCATTTACTTATAGAAAGCAGGGCATTCAAATCACACAGTCAATTTAAGAAAACCTTTTTTCAAATGTTAAGAACAAACTGTTTTTGTGTTTTTTTTAAACTAACAGAAACATCACCATGTGAAAACATATGTAAATATGTTTGTATATATTATAGGTAGTGTGAATTCTAGGTAGGGTGAATTCTAGGTAGGGTGAATTCTAGGTAGGGTGAATTATAGGTATTATAGGTAGGGTGAATTATAGGCAGGGTGAATTATAGGTAGGGTGAATTATAGGTATTATAGGTAGGGTGAATTATAGGTAGGGTGAATTATAGGTAGGGTGAATTATAGGTAGGTATATAGGTAGGGTGAATTATATAGGCGGGTGACTTATAGGCAGGGTGAATTATAGGTATTATAGGTAGGGTGAATTATAGGCAGGGTGAATTATAGGTGGGTGAATTATAGGCAGGGTGAATTATAGGCAGGGTGAATTATAGGCAGGGTGAATTATAGGCAGGGTGAATTATAGGTAGGGTGAATTATAGGCAGGGTGAATTATAGGCAGGGTGAATTATAGGTAGGGTGAATTATAGGCAGGGTGAATTATAGGCAGGGTGAATTATAGGTATTATAGGTAGGGTGAATTATAGGTAGGGTGAATTATAGGCAGGCGTGACTTATAGGCGGGTGAATTTAATAGGCAGGGGAATTATAGGTATTATAGGTAGGGTGAATTATAGGTAGGGTGAATTATAGGTATTATAGGTAGGGTGAATTATAGGTAGGGTGAATTATAGGCAGGGTGAATTATAGGCAGGGTGAATTATAGGCAGGGTGAATTATAGGTATTATAGGTAGGGTGAATTATAGGTATTATAGGTAGGGTGAATTATAGGTAGGGTGAATTATAGGCAGGGTGAATTATAGGTAGGGTGAATTATAGGTAGGGTGAATTATAGGTAGGGTGAATTATAGGTATTATAGGTAGGGTGAATTATAGGTATTATAGGTAGGGTGAATTATAGGCAGGGTGAATTATAGGTATTATAGGTAGGGTGAATTATAGGCAGGGTGAATTATAGGTAGGGTGAATTCTAGGTAGGGTGAATTCTAGGTAGGGTGAATTATAGGCAGGGTGAATTATAGGCAGGGTGAATTATAGGCAGGGTGAATTATAGGCAGGGTGAATTATAGGCAGGGTGAATTCTAGGCAGGGTGAATTATAGGCAGGGTGAATTATAGGCAGGGTGAATTATAGGCAGGGTGAATTATAGGTAGGGTGAATTATAGGCAGGGTGAATTATAGGTAGGGGTGAATTATAGGCAGGGTGAATTATAGGCAGGGTGAATTATAGGCAGGGTGAATTATAGGCAGGGTGAATTATAGGCAGGGTGAATTATAGGTAGGGTGAATTATAGGCAGGGTGAATTATAGGTAGGGTGAATTCTAGGTAGGGTGAATTATAGGCAGGGTGAATTATAGGCAGGGTGAATTATAGGCAGGGTGAATTATAGGCAGGGTGAATTATAGGTAGGGTGAATTATAGGTATTATAGGTAGGGTGAATTATAGGTATTATAGGTAGGGTGAATTATAGGCAGGGTGAATTATAGGTATTATAGGTAGGGTGAATTATAGGCAGGGTGAATTATAGGTAGGGTGAATTATAGGCAGGGTGAATTATAGGTATTATAGGTAGGGTGAATTATAGGTAGGGTGAATTATAGGTAGGGTGAATTATAGGTAGGGTGAATTCTAGGTAGGGTGAATTCTAGGTAGGGTGAATTATAGGCAGGGTGAATTATAGGCAGGGTGAATTATAGGCAGGGTGAATTATAGGTAGGGTGAATTATAGGCAGGGTGAATTATAGGTAGGGTGAATTCTAGGTAGGGTGAATTATAGGCAGGGTGAATTATAGGCAGGGTGAATTATAGGCAGGGTGAATTATAGGCAGGGTGAATTATAGGTAGGGTGAATTATAGGTAGGGTGTATTATAGGCAGGGTGAATTATAGGTATTATAGGTAGGGTGAATTATAGGCAGGGTGAATTATAGGTATTATAGGTAGGGTGAATTATAGGCAGGGTGAATTATAGGTAGGGTGAATTATAGGTAGGGTGAATTATAGGTAGGGTGAATTATAGGCAGGGTGAATTATAGGTAGGGTGAATTATAGGTATTATAGGTAGGGTGAATTATAGGTATTATAGGTAGGGTGAATTATAGGTAGGGTGAATTATAGGTATTATAGGTAGGGTGAATTATAGGTATTATAGGTAGGGTGAATTATAGGCAGGGTGAATTATAGGTAGGGTGAATTATAGGTATTATAGGTAGGGTGAATTATAGGTATTATAGGTAGGGTGAATTCTAGGTAGGGTGAAATTAGTAGGTAGGGTGCTGAATTATAGGTATTATAGGTAGGTTGCATTCTAGGTAGGGTGACTTATAGGTATTATAGGTCGGGTGAATTATAGGCAGGGTGAGTGAATTTATAGGTAGGGTGAATATAGGCAGGGGACTTATAGGTATTATAGGTTAGGAGTGAATTATAGGTATTATAGGTAGGTGGTGAATTATAGGTAGGGTGAATTATAGGTAGGGTGACTTTCTAGGTAGGGTGAATTATAGGTATTTTAGGTAGGGTGATTATATGGTAGGGTGAATTATAGGTAGGGTGAATTCTAGTAGGCGTGCCGTATAGGTATATTGTAGGGTGAATTATAGGTAGGGTGAATTATAGGTATTATAGGTAGGGTGAATTATAGGTATTATAGGTAGGGTGAATTATAGGTATTATAGGTAGGGTGAATTATAGGTAGGGTGAATTATAGGTAGGGTGAATTCTAGGTAGGGTGAATTATAGGTATTATAGGTAGGGTGAATTATAGACAGGGTGAATTATAGGTAGGGTGAATTATAGGTAGGGTGAATTATAGGTATTATAGGTAGGGTGAATTATAGGTAGGGTGAATTATAGGTAGGGTGAATTATAGGCAGGGTGAATTATAGGTATTATAGGTAGGGTGAATTATAGGCAGGGTGAATTATAGGTAGGGTGAATTATAGGTAGGGTGAATTCTAGGTAGGGTGAATTATAGGTATTATAGGTAGGGTGAATTATAGGTAGGGTGAATTATAGGCAGGGTGAATTATAGGCAGGGTGAATTATAGGCAGGGTGAATTATAGGTATTATAGGTAGGGTGAATTATAGGCAGGGTGAATTATAGGTATTATAGGTAGGGTGAATTATAGGTAGGGTGAATTATAGGTATTATAGGTAGGGTGAATTATAGGCAGGGTGAATTATAGGCAGGGTGAATTATAGGCAGGGTGAATTATAGGCAGGGTGAATTATAGGCAGGGTGAATTATAGGTATTATAGGTAGGGTGAATTATAGGTAGGGTGAATTATAGGTAGGGTGAATTATAGGTAGGTTGAATTCTAGGTAGGGTGAATTATAGGCAGGGTGAATTATAGGTAGGGTGAATTATAGGTAGGGTGAATTATAGGCAGGGTGAATTATAGGCAGGGTGAATTATAGGCAGGGTGAATTATAGGTATTATAGGTAGGGTGAATTATAGGTAGGGTGAATTATAGGTAGGGTGAATTCTAGGTAGGGTGAATTATAGGCAGGGTGAATTATAGGTAGGGTGAATTATAGGTAGGGTGAATTATAGGCAGGGTGAATTATAGGCAGGGTGAATTATAGGCAGGGTGAATTATAGGCAGGGTGAATTATAGGTAGGGTGAATTATAGGTATTATAGGTAGGGTGAATTATAGGTATTATAGGTAGGGTGAATTATAGGCAGGGTGAATTATAGGTATTATAGGTAGGGTGAATTATAGGCAGGGTGAATTATAGGTATTATAGGTAGGGTGAATTATAGGTAGGGTGAATTATAGGTAGGGTGTATTATAGGTATTATAGGTAGGGTGAATTATAGGTATTATAGGTAGGGTGAATTATAGGTAGGGTGAATTATAGGTATTATAGGTAGGGTGAATTAAAGGTAGGGTGAATTATAGGTAGGGTGAATTATAGACAGGGTGAATTATAGGTAGGGTGAATTATAGGTAGGGTGAATTATAGGTATTATAGGTAGGGTGAATTATAGGTAGGGTGAATTATAGGTAGGGTGTATTATAGGCAGGGTGAATTATAGGTATTATAGGTAGGGTGAATTATAGGCAGGGTGAATTATAGGTATTATAGGTAGGGTGAATTATAGGTAGGGTGAATTATAGGCAGGGTGAATTATAGGCAGGGTGAATTATAGGTAGGGTGAATTCTATAGTGAAGAAAAATATAAACGCAACATGAAACAATTTCAGAGATTTTACAGAGTTACAGTTCATATAATGAAATCAGTCAATTGAAATACATTCATTAGGCTCTAATCTATGGATTTCACATGACTGGGAATACAGATATGCCTCTGTTTGTCACAGATACCTTAATAAAAAGTTAGGGACGGGGATCAGAAAACCAGGCAGTATCTGGTGTGACCACAGTTTTCCTGATGCAGCGCGACTCATCTCCTTCACATAGAGTTGATCAGGTTGTTGATTGTGGAATGTTGTTCCACTCCTCTTCAATGGTTCAGCGAAGTTGGCGGATATTGGCGGGAACTGGAACACTGTAGCACAGGTCAAACTAGAGCATCCAAACATGTTCATTGGGTGACATGTCTGGTGAGTATGCAGGCCATGGTAGAACTGGGACAGCTTCCAGGAATTGTGTACAGATCCTTGCGACATGGGCCGGCGCATTATCATGCTGAAACATGAGGTGATGGCGGCGGATGAATGACGCAACAATTTGTTATCTTTATTTATTTAACCTTTATTTAACTAGGCAAGTCAGTTAAGAACAAATTATTATTTACAATGACGGCCTACCCCGGTCAAACCTGGACAACACTGGTGTCACGTCCTGACCAGTATAAGGGGTTATTTGTTATTGCAGTTTGGTCAGGACGTGGCAGGGGTGTGTTTGTTTTGTGTTGTCGGGGTTTTTGGGTAGTGTTCTATGTTTTGTATTTCTATGTTCTATTTTCTAGTTATTCTATTTCTATGTTTAGTTTATTGTTTTGACCTTCAATTGGAGGCAGCTGTTCCTCGTTGCCTCTAATTGAAGGTCCTATTTAGTAGGGGTGTTTTTCTATGGGTTTTGTGGGTAGTTGTTTCTTGTTTAGCTGTGTGCCTGACAGGACTGTTTTTGTCGTTCTTTTTGTTCAGTGTTCATTTATTTAATAAAGAAGAAAATGAGCATTCACGTACGTGCTGCATTTTGCGGCCGTAACAACTGGGCCAATTGTGCGCCGGTCCTATGAGACTCCCAATCACAGCCGGTTGTGATAGAGCCAATGATCGAACCAGGGTCTGTAGTGACGTTTCTAGCACTGAGATGCAGTGCCTTAAAATTTGAAATAAGCTTTTTTGTTGCATATGGAACATTTCTGGGATGTTTTATTTCAGCTCATGAAACATGGGAGCAACACTTCACACGTTGTGTTTATATTGTGGTTCAGTGTAGTATAACGATATATTGCAGCCTCTTGTTCCAGTGCTAACATCTGATTTGAGTTAATCAAGGGCTTGACTGAATCCATATTTGAATCAGGTGGCTGACCTGGTGCTACTAGGACTGCCCTTGTCTTTGTAGCAGGAGAATTCCTTTCACCCTAGATATGTTTCCCTACTATTAAATGTCTGATGTATGTTTTTAGTATTATGTCTGCCATTTAAATGTGTGTTGGTTTCCTCGGCAAGGGTTCACGTTGCACATTTATAATACAATTCAAATGTGTTTTTATAAAGCCCATTTTATCTCAACAGTTGTGACAAAGTGTTTCTCAGATACCCAGCCTAAAACCCCCAATGTTCACATTTAAACAAAAAAGATGTCTGTCATAAATGTCCAATGGGATCTCCCTGGTAGAGTGAATGGACCAATGGGAACGAGAGATGCTATGTCAGATGATGAATATAGAGATGTTATGTCAGATGATGAATAGAGATGTTATGTCAGTTGATGAATAGAGATGTTATGTCAGATGATGAATAGGAGATGTTATGTCAGATGATGAATAGAGATGTTATGTCAGATGATGAATAGAGATGTTATGTCAGATGATGAATAGAGATGTTATGTCAGATGATGAATATAGAGATGTTATGTCAGATGATGAATAGAGATGTTATGTCAGATGATGAATAGAGATGTTATGTCAGATGATGAATATAGAGATGTTATGTCAGATGATGAATAGAGATGTTATGTCAGTTGATGAATATAGAGATGTTATGTCAGATGATGAATAGAGATGTTATGTCAGATGATGAATAGGAGATGTTATGTCAGATGATGAATAGAGATGTTATGTCAGATGATGAATAGAGATGTTATGTCAGATGATGAATAGAGAGATGTTATGTCAGATGATGAATAGAGATGTTATGTCAGATGATGAATTGAGATGTTATGTCAGATGATGAATAGAGATGTTATGTCAGATGATGAATAGAGATGTTATGTCAGATGATGAATAGAGAGATGTTATGTCAGATGATGAATAGAGATGTTATGTCAGATGTTGAATAGAGATGTTATGTCAGATGATGAATAGAGATGTTATGTCAGATGATGAATAGAGAGATGTTATGTCAGATGATGAATAGAGATGTTATGTCAGATGATGAATAGAGATGTTATGTCAGATGATGAATAGAGATGTTATGTCAGATGATGAATAGAGAGATGTTATGTCAGATGATGAATAGAGATGTTATGTCAAATAGAGATGTTATGTCAGATGATGTTTGTATTAAACACATTAATGTTATTGGCCTAAATGGTGATCAATTGGGGATATTTATAATATTATGTTTTATAAATGTTAAAAATGACCAGTGTAATTTGTGTGCTGCAGGGTGGAGTGATGGCCGTGTTGGGCCCAGCGTCTGGTGTCCAGAGATGATAGAGGTGACCTCAGAGTCACCTTTAACCCCTGACCCCCACCACAACCCCTGAGAGCCAGCTGAAACTGATCACACACAGGCTGCAGTGGGGTAAGGACAGACAGACAGACAGACAGACAGACAGACAGACAGACAGACAGACAGACAGACAGACAGACAGACAGACAGACAGACAGAAGCTTCATTAGAGGATATATACACAGTAATGACAGTGTGAATGAATAGTGATTGCTGGTGGGCGTTGACATGGGCCTATTAGAATATGGCTGTATGTTTCCTTCATGTTGATGCTGGTTCTCCGAGCCCCAGTAAAGTGTTATTGATGGAGGAAATGTGTTTTTATAGATGATGTCTGTTGACGACTGGATAGATGGATGGATGATCTGTTTTCATGGGTAATGTGGATGGATTTACAAATGGACGGACCTGTATGTATTAATGGATGACGTGTATGGATGGATGATGTGGTTATTCACTGTGTAGTGTGTTATGGATGGATGATGTGGTTATTCACTGTGTGTAGTGTGTTATAGATGGATGATGTGGTTATTCACTGTGTAGTGTGTTATGGATGGATGATGTGGTTATTCACTGTGTAGTGTGTTATGGATGGATGATGTGGTTATTCACTGTGTAGTGTGTTATGGATGGATGATGTGGTTATTCACTGTGTAGTGTGTTATGGATGGATGATGTGGTTATTCACTGTGTAGTGTGTTATAGATGGATGATGTGGTTATTCACAGTGTAGTGTGTTATGGATGGATGATGTGGTTATTCACTGTGTGTAGTGTGTTATAGATGGATGATGTGGTTATTCACTGTGTGTAGTAGTGTGTTATAGATGGATGATGTGGTTATTCACTGTGTGTAGTAGTGTGTTATCGATGGATGATGTGGTTATTCACTGTGTAGTGTGTTATGGATGGATGATGTGGTTATTCACTGTGTAGTGTGTTATAGATGGATGATGTGGTTATTCACAGTGTAGTGTGTTATGGATGGATGATGTGGTTATTCACTGTGTGTAGTGTGTTATAGATGGATGATGTGGTTATTCACTGTGTGTAGTAGTGTGTTATCGATGGATGATGTGGTTATTCACTGTGTAGTGTGTTATGGATGGATGATGTGGTTATTCACTGTGTAGTGTGTTATGGATGGATGATGTGGTTATTCACTGTGTGTAGTGTGTTATGGATGGATGATGTGGTTATTCACTGTGTGTAGTGTGTTATGGATGGATGATGTGGTTATTCACTATGCAGTGTGTTATGGATGATGTGGTTATTCACTCTGTAGTGTGTTATGGATGGATGATGTGGTTATTCACTGTGTGTAGTAGTGTGTTATGGATGGATGATGTGGTTATTCACTGTGTGTAGTGTGTTATGGATGGATGATGTGGTTATTCACTGTGTAGTGTGTTATGGATGGATGATGTGGTTATTCACTGTGTGTAGTGTGTTATGGATGGATGATGTGGTTATTCACTGTGTGTAGTGTGTTATGGATGGATGATGTGGTTATTCACTATGCAGTGTGTTATGGATGATGTGGTTATTCACTGTGTGTAGTGTGTTATGGATGGATGATGTGGTTATTCACTGTGTAGTGTGTTATGGATGGATGATGTGGTTATTCACTATGCAGTGTGTTATGGATGATGTGGTTATTCACTGTGTGTAGTGTGTTATGGATGGATGATGTGGTTATTCACTGTGTAGTGTGTTATGGATGGATGATGTGGTTATTCACTGTGTAGTGTGTTATGGATGGATGATGTGGTTATTCACTGTGTGTAGTAGTGTGTTATGGATGGATGATGTGGTTATTCACTGTGTGTAGTGTGTTATGGATGGATGATGTGGTTATTCACTGTGTAGTGTGTTATGGATGGATGATGTGGTTATTCACTGTGTAGTGTGTTATGGATGGATGATGTGGTTATTCACTGTGTAGTGTGTTATGGATGGATGATGTGGTTATTCACTGTGTAGTGTGTTATGGATGGATGATGTGGTTATTCACTGTGTAGTGTGTTATGGATGGATGATGTGGTTATCCACTGTGTAGTGTGTTATAGATGGATGATGTGGTTATTCACTGTGTGTAGTAGTGTGTTATGGATGGATGATGTGGTTATTCACTGTGTAGTGTGTTATGGATGGATGATGTGGTTATTCACTGTGTGTAGTGTGTTATGGATGGATGATGTGGTTATTCACTGTGTGTAGTAGTGTGTTATGGATGGATGATGAGGTTATTCACTGTGTAGTGTGTTATGGATGGATGATGTGGTTATTCACTGTGTAGTGTGTTATGGATGGATGATGTGGTTATTCACTGTGTGTAGTGTGTTATGGATGGATGATGTGGTTATTCACTGTGTGTAGTAGTGTGTTATGGATGGATGATGAGGTTATTCACTGTGTAGTGTGTTATGGATGGATGATGTGGTTATTCACTGTGTAGTGTGTTATGGATGGATGATGTGGTTATTCACTGTGTGTAGTAGTGTGTTATGGATGGATGATGAGGTTATTCACTGTGTAGTGTGTTATGGATGGATGATGTGGTTATTCACTGTGTAGTGTGTTATGGATGGATGATGTGGTTATTCACTGTGTGTAGTGTGTTATGGATGGATGATGTGGTTATTCACTGTGTGTAGTAGTGTGTTATGGATGGATGATGAGGTTATTCACTGTGTAGTGTGTTATGGATGGATGATGTGGTTATTCACTGTGTAGTGTGTTATGGATGGATGATGTGGTTATTCACTGTGTGTAGTAGTGTGTTATGGATGGATGATGTGGTTATTCACTGTGTAGTGTGTTATGGATGGATGATGTGGTTATTCACTGTGTGTAGTAGTGTGTTATGGATGGATGATGTGGTTATTCACTGTGTAGTGTGTTATGGATGGATGATGTGGTTATTCACTGTGTAGTGTGTTATGGATGGATGGATGATGAATGAATGATGTGTGTGCTAATTCACGGCTCTCGCTGATCGTTCCAGGTCCTCTTCCAAATGACTACCTCAGGCCTAAAGACTGTTTCACTGCAGCCACAGTCCTGAACAACAGCCAGTCATGACATCAAGCATAGGGTAGGGTATAACACACACTGGCCCCTACTGGTGTACGCATTCAGAAATACTAGCCGTTACTCCCTCCTACCCACTGACTAGGATACCACTTTTTCTGAACTACAACACCTCTCTCTCTCTCTGTCTGTCTCTCTCTCTCTCTCTGTCTCTCTCTCTCTCTCTCTCTCTCTCTCTCTCTCTCTCTCTCTCTCTCTCTCTTCCATTTTCTCTCTCTCTCACAATCTCGATCTGTCTCGCGCTCTCTCTCTCTCTCTCTCTCTCTCTCCCTTTGTGTCTCTCTCTCTTTCTCTCTCTCAATCTCTCTTTCTCTCTCTCTCTCCCATTTTCTCTCTCTTTCCCAATCTCTCTCCCAATCTCTTTCTCTCTCTTTCTCTCTCCCAATCTCTCTCTCTCTCTTTCTCTCTCTCTTTCTCTCTCTCTTTCTCTCTCTCTCTCTCACACGCACACACACACTCAGGATGACATATTGTTAAATGTTATAATAATGATAACTATTTTCAGATGATTTATTTCAAACAGAACCCTAAAGCCTTTTCCTTTCTCAGGGATAATTCCAGCATCTTCGATGGGTCGATGGAAGAAGATGAGAAGGACAAAGCAAAACGGTAAGACATCACCACCACCATGACATCACCACCACCATGACATCACCACCACCATGACATCACCACCACCATGACATCACCACCACCATGACATCACCACCATGACATCACCACCACCATGACATCACCACCACCATGACATCACCACCATCATGACATCACCACCACCATGACATCACCACCATGACATCACCACCACCATGACATCACCACCATGACCTCCATATCATAACTAATCACTAAGACCCTGATTAGCTGAAACAGGACTAACACACAGCTGATTCACATAAATAATCACTAAGGCCCTGATTAGCTGAAACAGGACTAACACACAGCTGATTCACATAACTAATCACTAAGACCCTGATTAGCTGAAACAGGACTAACACACTTCTGATTCACATAACTAATCACTAAGACCCTGATTAGCTGAAACAGGACTAACACACAGCTGATTCACATAACTAATCACTAAGACCCTGATTAGCTGAAACAGGACTAACACAGCTGATTCACATAACTAATCACTAAGGCCCTGATTAGCTGAAACAGGACTAACACACAGCTGATTCACATAACTAATCACTAAGACCCTGATTAGCTGAACAGGACTAACACACAGCTGATTCACATAACGAATCACTAAGGCCCTGATTAGCTGAAACAGGACTAACACAGCTGATTCACATAACCACCTAATCACTAAGACCCTGATTAGCTGAAACAGGACTAACACACAGCTGATTCACATAACTAATCACCAAGACCCTGATTAGCTGAAACAGGACTAACACAGCTGATTCACATAACTAATCACTAAGGCCCTGATTAGCTGAAACAGGACTAACACAGCTGATTCACATAACTAATCACTAAGGACCTGATTAGCTGAAACAGGACTAACACAGCTGATTCACATAACGAATCACTAAGACCCTGATTAGCTGAAACAGGACTAACACACAGCTGATTCACATAACTAATCACTAAGACCCTGATTAGCTGAAACAGGACTAACACAGCTGATTCACATAACTAATCACTAAGACCCTGATTAGCTGAAACAGGACTAACACAGCTGATTCACATAACTAATCACTAAGACCCTGATTAGCTGAAACAGGACTAACACAGCTGATTCACATAACTAATCACTAAGGCCCTGATTAGCTGAAACAGGACTAACACAGCTGATTCACATAACCAGCTAATCACTAAGGCCCTGATTAGCTGAAACAGGACTAACACAGCTGATTCACATAACTAATCACTAAGGCCCTGATTAGCTGAAACAGGACTAACACACAGCTGATTCACATAACTAATCACTAAGGCCCTGATTAGCTGAAACAGGACTAACACACAGCTGATTCACATAACTAATCACTAAGGCCCTGATTAGCTGAAACAGGTGAGACACGTTGCCATTCAGTGAGACTGTAGATAGAACATTGTAACCACCCAACTGATAAAACGGGCTAGAGACTCTCCATTCTATTCTTCATTGAAAGGTCTTTTTTTAAAGTATATTCCATTGTAATCTAATCTGTAATCTATTGTAATCCACAGCGTGTCCCGTAACAAGTCGGAGAAGAAGAGACGAGACCAGTTCAATGTCCTCAT
The DNA here is from genome assembly GCF_901001165.1 of Salmo trutta. Lineage (NCBI taxonomy): Eukaryota > Metazoa > Chordata > Actinopteri > Salmoniformes > Salmonidae > Salmo > Salmo trutta. The sequence goes on from NW_021823412.1 coordinate 1,077,692, forward strand.
CAAGGAGCTGGGGACCATGTTGCCTGGCATCACACGCAAGATGGACAAGTCCACCATCCTGCAGAAGAGCATCGACTTCCTGTGTAAACACAACGGTACCCGCCCCCTTTACTACCACTTTCTGTTTCTACTTCCTGTTGTTGTGATGAATGTAAACAAACACAAGTGTTGCTTTTGAGAGTCATGGACATATAACGTAAATGTAAATTCTTCTTGAGTAATGTCACGAAAACATACATTATTGAGTAATGTCATGAATACATACATTATTGAGTAATGTCATGAATACATACATTATTGAGGAGTGTACACTGAGGATATGAGGAGCAAATAGTGTTTTAAAATAGAGTATATTAGGTACTGGTGATGGTCCCTTTATGAATTTATCAGGGTCAGATGTTGACTGGTGAAGGTAACTTTATGATCTTATCAGGGTCAAATGTTGACTGGTGAAGGTAACTTTATGATCTTATCAGGGTCAGATGTTGACTGTATTGAATAAATGGTGTATTCGAATGTATATTTCTATATAGTATATTGTGTGTATTCTCATGTATATTTCTAAACACTATAATGTGTATGTGTCTCTAACAGAGATCTCTGCTCAGTCTGAGTCCAGTGAGATCAGACAGGACTGGAAACCTCCGTTCCTTAGCAACGAGGAGTTCACCCAGCTCATGCTGGAGGTGAGATACACAACATTACCCTACGATTACTACTACTGTACTACCCTACTAATACTACTATAATACTACCCTACTATTACTAATATTACTACAGTATTACCCTACTATTACTACTAATACTACTACAGTACTACCCTACTATTACTAATATTACTACAGTATTACCCTACTATTACTACTAATACAAATACAGTACTACCCTAATATTATTAATACTACTACAGTACTACCCTACTATTACTAATACTACTACAACAGTACTACCCTAGTGTTACTAATACTACTACAGTACTACCCTACTATTACTACAACTACTACAACAGTACTGCCCTACTATTGCTAATACTACTACATTACTATCCTACCTACTATTACTATTACTACTACAGTATTAGCCTACTATTACTACTACTACTACGACAATACTACCCTACTATTACTACTACTACAGTACTACCCTATTACTACTACTACTACGGCAGTACTACCCTACTATTACTACTACGACAATACTACCCTACTATTACTACTACTACAGTACTACCCTATTACTACTACTACTACAGTACTACCCTACTATTACTACTACTACAGTATTAGCCTACTACTACTACTACGACAATACAACCCTACTATTACTACTACGACAGTACTACCCTACTATTACTACTACTACAGTACTACCCTACTATTACTACTACTACAGTACTACCCTACTATTACTACTACTACAGTACTACCCTACTATTACTACTACTACAGTACTACCATATTACTACTACTACAGTACTACCCTACTACTACTACAGTACTACCCTACTATTACTACTACTACAGTATTAGCCTACTACTACTACTACGACAATACAACCCTACTATTACTACTACTACAGTACTACCCTACTATTACTACTACTACAGTACTACCCTACTACTACTACTACTACAGTACTACCCTACTACTACTACAGTACTACCCTACTATTACTACTACTACAGTACTACCCTACTATTACTACTACTACAGTACTACCCTATTACTACTACTACAGTACTACCCTACTATTACTACTACTACAGTACTACCCTATTACTACTACTACAGTACTACCCTACTACTACTACAGTACTACCCTACTACTACTACAGTACTACCCTACTACTACTACAGTACTACCCTACTACTACTACTACTACAGTACTACCCTATTACTACTACTACAGTACTACCCTACTACTACTACAGTACTACCCTACTATTACTACTACTACGACAATACAACCCTACTATTACTACAACTACAGTACTACCCTACTATTAATACTAGGATAAACATGATCATCATTTAAACAGAGAATAGATCATTTCCCCAGGTGTTGTTTTGCAGATCCCACTATCATACTATCATCAGACTACTACTCTGTTAGCGTTCTGACAGACTGGTTACAGTCATATTAACTAAACTGTAATGTTGTAGGCTCTAGATGGATTCTTCACAGTAATAATGGCAGATGGGAACAGTCATATTAACTAAACTGTAATGTTGTAGGCTCTAGATGGATTCTTCACAGTAGTAATGACAGATGGGAACAGTCATATTAACTAAACTGTAATGTTGTAGGCTCTAGATGGATTCTTCATAGCAATAATGACAGATGGGAACAGTCATATTAACTAAACTGTAATGTTGTAGGCTCTAGATGGATTCTTCATAGCAATAATGACAGATGGGAACAGTCATATTAACTAAACTGTAATGTTGTAGGCTCTAGATGGATTCTTCATAGCAATAATGACAGATGGGAACAGTCATATTAACTGTAATGTTGTAGGCTCTAGATGGATTCTTCACAGTAATAATGACAGATGGGAACAGCCATATTAACTAAACTGTAATGTTGTAGGCTCTAGATGGATTCTTCACAGTAATAATGGCAGATGGGAACAGTCATATTAACTAAACTGTAATGTTGTAGGCTCTAGATGGATTCTTCATAGCAATAATGACAGATGGGAACAGTCATATTAACTAAACTGTAATGTTGTAGGCTCTAGATGGATTCTTCATAGCAATAATGACAGATGGGAACAGTCATATTAACTGTAATGTTGTAGGCTCTAGATGGATTCTTCACAGTAATAATGACAGATGGGAACAGTCATATTAACTAAACTGTAATGTTGTAGGCTCTAGATGGATTCTTCACAGTAATAATGGCAGATGGGAACAGTCATATTAACTAAACTGTAATGTTGTAGGCTCTAGATGGATTCTTCATAGCAATAATGACAGATGGGAACAGTCATATTAACTAAACTGTAATGTTGTAGGCTCTAGATGGATTCTTCACAGTAATAATGACAGATGGGAACAGTCATATTAACTAAACTGTAATGTTGTAGGCTCTAGATGGATTCTTCATAGCAATATTGACAGATGGGAACAGTCATATTAACTAAACTGTAATGTTGTAGGCTCTAGATGGATTCTTCATAGCAATAATGACAGATGGGAACATCATCTTTGTCTCTGAGAGTGTCACGTCCTTACTGGAACACCTGCCGGTGAGTAGGACTGTCTGTGTTCCGATTGGTACCACAATACTATTGGATAGAAGCATTTATTTACATGTATTTACAATGCATAGTACCAAGAGCAGCATTACCTGATATCATTTGATTTATTTTTGTTTTACCAGGTAAGTTGACTGAGAACACATTATCATTTACAGAAACAACCTGGGGAATAGTTACAGGGATGAATGAGCCAATTGGAAGCTGGGGATGATTAGGTAGCCATGATGGTTTGAAGGCCAGATTGGGAATTTAGCCAGGACACCGGGGTTAACACCCCTACTCTTACAATAAGTGCCATGGGATCTTTAGTGACCATGGAGAGGACACCCGTTTAACGTCCCATCCGAAAGACAGCACCTTACACAGGGCAATGTCCCCAATCACTGCCCTGGGGCATTGGGATATTATTATTATTATTATTTATTTTGTTTAAGACCAGAAGAAAGAGTGCCTCCTACTGGCCCTTCAACAACACTTCCAGTAGCATCTGGTCTCCCTTCCAGGGACCAATCAGGACAAACCCTGCTTAGCTTCAGAAACAAGCCAGCAGTGGGATGCAGGGTGGCGTGCTGCTGGCGTGCAATTAACTCATTCATAACTCATTAACCAATTCATTTCTTATTCGTTTCCTAGTTAAAATGTACTTGGATGTTTTGAAAGTGTACAATAAAATGTGTCTATACCTTCTCCAGTTGTGTTGAGTTCAACATGGTGTGTGTGTGTGTGTGTGTGTGTGTGTGTGTGTGTGTGTGTGTGTGTGTGTGTGTGTGTTCCCCAGTCGGACCTGCAGGACCAGAACCTGTTAAACTTCCTCCCCCTGAATGAACACTCGGAGGTGTACAAGGCTCTCTCCAAACACCCCTCCGACCCCGAGAGCCTCGGACCAGAGTACCTCAAGAGTGAGTAACACCCAATCACATTGCCACCTTATTGGCTGCTGGCCTATCACATTGCTCCTTATACACTGCTGTCCAATCAGATCACCTGTTATACACTGCTGTCCAATCAGACAACTTGTTATACACTGCAAGCAGTCATCTTCTCTGTCCAGCACAATGCTGCAGTGCTGTGGAAATATATCGGCCATGTTGTATCTGTAAAAGTCTGTAAACACTAAAATGTTTTTAAGAGAAATGATTGCAATGTAGTTAAGGGCGGTGTTCGTTGTGTTTGATATTTTAATTGTGATTGTTTTTTCTCATGTATTTTTTTAGCCAAGAACCAGCTGGAGTTTTGTTGCCACGTGTTGAGAGGAGCCATTGACCCTAAAGAACCTGCCGTCTACGAACACGTCAAATTCATCGGCAACTTCAAGTCGCTGAACGACGGTGAGCGTCTGTTTGTATTAGAAAAGCAAACTGATCTTGTTTTATCAGCTGTAGAACAAAATGAACAGCTGTTTGTTAGATCATCTTTTCTGGTTTCTACTCATGGTAACGCCCCTCTCTCCTCTCCTCTCCTCTCCTCGTCTCTCCTCTCCTCGTCTCTCCTCTCCTCGTCCTCTCCTCGTCCTCTCCCTCGTCCTCGTCCTCGTCCTCTCCTCGTCCTCGTCCTCTCCTCGTCCTCTCCTCTCCTCTCCTCGTCCTCTCCTCGTCTCTCCTCTCCTCTCCTCTCCTCGTCTCTCCTCTCCTCTCCTCGTCTCTCCTCTCCTCGTCCTCTCCTCTCCTCGTCTCTCCTCGTCTCTCCTCTCCTCTCCTCGTCTCTCCTCGTCTCTCCTCGTCCTCTCCTCGTCTCTCCTCGTCCTCTCCTCTCCTCGTCTCTCCTCGTCTCTCCTCTCCTCTCCTCTCCTCTCCTCTCCTCTCCTCTCTCTAGTCCCCAACACCACCAGGAATGGTTTAGCAGGAGTGTTACAGAGATCCCTACAACCTGCCTTTGATGACCTGGTCTGCTTCGTAGCCACCGTCAGGCTGGCTAAACCACAGTTCATCAAGGTGAGACACACATCACACACACACACACACACACACACACACACACACACACACACACACACACACACACACACACACCCACACACCACACACACACCCACACACCACACACACACCCACACACCACACACACACACCCACACACCACACACACACCCACACACCACACACACACCCACACACCACACACACACACCCACACACCACACACACCACACACATACACCACACACACTTGCGCTGAGCAATTAGTGCTTCTTGAGGTCGGTTCGGTTTCGGTTCGATTAATGAAAAAATAATCCTGGTTTTCGATTTGAATTATTTATTTGTAAACATTAAATGCACTATGCATTATGTGGGTTGAATGCTGTAACAACACAGAATACAAGTCCCATGATGGTAGTGACGGCCCATTACTGCTAATCACTTATTAACCTTCAGATATTCACATTACTCTACTTTAATAAAATATTTCAGTTCTGTATATTACATTTGTTTTATTTGATGACTTTATTATTTCATTCCAAGTCATCGTCTCATCTCTATAGAGATGCTGTCTGACAAAAACACTATTTTAGTAGTTCTTCAAAGTAAATAAGGCATTATTTAATGACTGCTGAATACCAACTATCAATCACTTAGATCCTGTATTTCCAGGTAGAGATACCTCACGAAGAAACTGCTCTTGATCGCACGTTCTTCTCTCTTCTCTAGGCGTGCAAAGGATTATGGTCATTGTAGTTAATTACCATGTTTTCTGCACTAAACTATGTAGAATATTGGCCTGTTGAAAACTGAAACTCCCTACTTGTCACGTCCTGACCATAGAGAACTTGTATTTTTCAATGGTAGAGTAGGTCAGTGTAAGGTCTGTCGTCAGTAATGGACCAAGGCGCAGCGGGAATGTGGATACTCATATTTTTAACAAACTCGAGTAAAGCATCCACAGGAAAATAAACACGACAGGAACAGTTTTGCAGGCACACAAAACACAGTGCAAAAACAACTACCCACAACCCCAAAGAAAGACACACACCTGTTTATAGGACTCCCAATCAGAGGCAACTAGAACCACCTGCCTCCAATTGAGAGTCCAACAACCAATCTACACATAACACAAAAACCTCTGCCACGTCCTGACCAAAACGAATACAATTGCTCCCTCTGCTGGTCAGGATGTGTCAGTCAGGGCGTGACTGGGGGGGTTTTGTCTAGTTTATTTATTTCTATGTTGGTTCTAGTTTCTCTTTTATATGTTTTTTTTTGTTGTATGATTCCCAATTAGAGGCAGCTGGTCATCGTTGTCTCTAATTGGGGATCATATTTAAGTTGTTGTTTTTCCCACTAGTGTTTGTGGGAGATTATTTTTGAGTTAGTGTATGTTGCACCTCTTTGTCACTGTCTGTTGTTTTTGTTTATTAGTTTATTGTATGTCCTGCATAGTTTCACAGATAAATAAAGATGTGGAACGATACACACACTGCGCCTTGGTCTCATTCATACGACGACCGTGACACTACTATAACGCACAGTTCGGGCTTGATCTGATTTGTCTCTAGAAAAACTGCGCATTGAGCTCACATAAAAAAACTGAACAAAATGGAATTCAAATAATTGAACCAACGTTGGTCAGTTAGTTGTTTAAAAGCTCACAATTAACCAACATTTTGGTTAATCGCTCAGCACTTACACACAAACACACACACACACACACACACACACACACACACACACACACACACACACACACACACACACACACACACACACACACACACACAATGAAGTAACAGAAAGTTGATGGTCAAGCCTATTTAACAAACAGTATTAAACACAACAAAGCTACACCTGCATATACATATTTTCTATATTATATACACTCACCGGACAGTTTATTAGGTACACCACCCTGTTCACTAAAATGGATCACTCCTACAGACAGTGAGTCACGTGACAGGGGCTTGCTATATAAACCAGGCAGACAGGCTTCAAGGCATTCAGTTACTGTTGTATTGAACATTAGAATGGGCAAAACGAGTGACCTAAGAGGCTTTGCGGTATGATCGTCGGTGCCAGGCGCCGGATCTAGTATCTCAGAAATGGACGTACTCCTGGGCTTTTTCACAACAGTGTCTAGCGTTTACCGAGAATGGAGCGACAAACAAAAAAACGTCCAGTCAGCGGCAGTCCTTTGGGTGAAAACAGCTCGTTGATGAGAGAGGTCGAAGGAGAATGTCAGGAATTGTGCGAGCTAACAGACGGGCCAAAAACAAGCAAATGACTTAGGCAGAACAACAGTGGTGTGCAGAACGGCATCTCAGAACGCACAGCTCGTTGGTCCTTGTCAAGGACGGGCTATTGCAGCAGACGACCAAATCAAATCAAATGTATTTATAAAGCCCTTCTTACATCAGCTGATATCTCAAAGTGCTGTACAGTTTCTCTAGATGGATTCTTCACAGTCATAATAACAGCCTAAAACCCCAAACAGCAAGCAATGCAGGTGTAGAAGCACGGTGGCTAGGAAAAACTCCCTAGGAAAAACTCCCTAGAAAGGCCAGAACCTAGGAAGAAACCTAGAGAGGAACCAGACCACACCGGGTTCCACTCCTATCAGCTATAAACAAGAAGAAGCGGCTCCAGTGGGCACGTGAGGATGAACACTGGACAATTGAGGAGTGGAAAAACATTGACAACTGCGTGATGGCTGTGGAACGTTTCAGACACCTTGTAGAATCCATGTCCCGAAGAATTCAGGCTGTTCTGGAGGCAAATTGGGTGTATATTGAGTGTATATTGAGTGTATATTGAGTGTATATTGTATACTGAGTGTATATTGTATACTGAGTGTATATTGTCTATCTATATTCAATCATCTATATTATATGTAATATATATTGATATCTATCTTGTTGTCTATCCCTCCATAGGAGATGTGTACAGTGGCGGAGCCCAATGAAGAGTTCACCTCCCGACACAGCCTGGAGTGGAAGTTCTTATTCCTAGACCACAGGTAACACAGTCTGTAGTAGAAGTTGTTATTCCTAGACCACAGGTAACAGTCTGTAGTAGAAGTTATTATTCCTAGACCACAGGTAACACAGTCTGTAGTAGAAGTTATTATTCCTAGACCACAGGTAACAGTCTGTAGTTGAAGTTCTTATTCCTAGACCACAGGTAACAGTCTGTAGTAGAAGTTGTTATTCCTAGACCACAGGTAACACAGTCTGTAGTAGAAGTTGTTATTCCTAGACCACAGGTAACACAGTCTGTAGTAGAAGTTGTTATTCCTAGACCACAGGTAACAGTCTGTAGTAGAAGTTCTTATTCCTAGACCACAGGTAACACAGTCTGTAGTAGAAGTTGTTATTCCTAGACCACAGGTAACACAGTCTGTAGTAGAAGTTGTTATTCCTAGACCACAGGTAACACAGTCTGTAGTAGAAGTTGTTATTCCTAGACCACAGGTAACAGTCTGTAGTAGAAGTTGTTATTCCTAGACCACAGGTAACAGTCTGTAGTAGAAGTTATTATTCACAGGTAATTCATTCTGTATAATTAGATGGTTTCACCATTAAAGTTCACCACTCATTGTCCTCAGTTGACCTGACATACCACACACACACACACACACACACACACACACACACACACACACACACACACACACACACACACACACACACACACACACACACACACACACACACACACACACACACACACAGTCTTGTACAGCTAACCTTGTGGGGACACACAATTCAGTCCCATTCAAAATCCTATTTTCCCTAACCCGTACTCTTACCCTAACCTTAACCCAAAAACCTAACCTTAAACCTAACCCAAGCTCTTAACACTAAAACTAACCCTAGCTACTAACCTTAAAACTAACCCTAGCTCCTAACCCTAGCTACTAACCTTAAACCTAACCCTAGCTCCTAACCTTAAACCTAACCCTAGCTACTAACCTTAAACCTAACCCTAGCTCCTAACCTTAAACCTAACCCTAGCTCCTAACTTTAAACCTAACCCTAGCTCCTAACCTTAAACCTAACCCTAGCTCCTAACCTTAAACCTAACCCTAGCTACTAACCTTAAACCTAACCCTAGCTCCTAACCTTAAAACTAACCCTAGCTCCTAACCCTAAAACTAACCCTAGCTCCTAACCCTAGCTACTAACCTTAAACCTAACCCTAGCTCCTAACCTTAAAACTAACCCTAGCTCCTAACCCTAGCTACTAACCTTAAACCTAACCCTAGCTCCTAACCCTAAAACTAACCCTAGCTCCTAACCCTAGCTACTAACCTTAAAACTAACCCTAGCTACTAACCCTAAACCTAACCCTAGCTCCTAACCCTAGCTCCTAACCTTAAAACTAACCCTAGCTACTAACCCTAAACCTAACCCTAGCTCCTAACCCTAGCTCCTAACCCTAAAACTAACCCTAGCTCCTAACCCTAAAACTAACCCTAGCTACTAACCTTAAACCTAACCCTAGCTCCTAACCCTAAAACTAACCCTAGCTCCTAACCCTAAAACTAACCCTAGCTCCTAACCCTAAACCTAACCCTAGCTCCTAACCCTAAAACTAACCCTAGCTACTAACCCTAAAACTAACCCTAGCTACTAACCTTAAAACTAACCCTAGCTACTAACCCTAGCTCCTAACCCTAGCTCCTAACCCTAAAACTAACCCTAGCTCCTAACCCTAAAACTAACCCTAGCTCCTAACCCTAAAACTAACCCTAGCTCCTAACCCTAACCCTAGCTCCTAACCCTAGCTCCTAACCCTAGCTCCTAACCCTAGCTCCTAACCCTAACCCTAGCTCCTAACCCTAGCTCCTAACCCTAGCTCCTAACCCTAAAACTAACCCTAGCTCCTAACCCTAAAACTAACCCTAGCTCCTAACCCTAGCTCCTAACCCTAGCTCCTAACCCTAAAACTAACCCTAAAACTAACCCTAGCTCCTAACCCTAACCCTAGCTCCTAACCCTAGCTCCTAACCCTAGCTCCTAACCTTAACGTAATCCTAACACTAATGCTAACCTTAACCCTAAACCCCCTAGAAATAGCATTTGACCTTGGGGGAACAGCAAAATGTCCCCAGTTGGTCAAAGTTTTGTTTGTTTACTATTCTTGTGGGGACTTCAGTTATCAGTTAAACACATCCACACACACACATCCTCAAGTGGTATTATGTTAATAAGCAGGCTGGGTAACTGATTATTTCATTTCCTCCCTCCAGGGCTCCACCAATCATAGGCTACCTTCCATTTGAGGTTCTGGGGACGTCGGGGTACGACTACTATCATGTAGACGACCTGGAGACACTGGCCAAGTGTCACGAACACTGTGAGTTACACACACACACACACACACACACACACACACACACACACACACACACACACACACACACACACACACACACTCTGACCGCCTCTCTCTCCTCTCTGTCTAGTGATGCAGTATGGTAAAGGGAAGTCGTGTTACTACAGGTTCCTGACTAAAGGTCAACAGTGGATCTGGCTCCAGACTCATTACTACATCACCTATCACCAGTGGAACTCCAGGCCTGAGTTCATCGTCTGCACACACACCGTCGTCAGGTAGGGAGACCATACACACACCGTCGTCAGGTAGGGAGAACATACACACACCGTCGTCAGGTAGGGAGACCATACACACACCGTCGTCAGGTAGGGAGACCATACACACACCGTCGTCAGGTAGGGAGACCATACACACAATGGTCGTCAGGTAGGGAGAACATACACACACCGTCGTCAGGTAGGGAGACCATACACACACCGTCGTCAGGTAGGGAGACCATACACACACCGTCGTCAGGTAGGGAGACCATACACACAATGGTCGTCAGGTAGGGAGAATATACACACACCGTCGTCAGGTAGGGAGACCATACACACACCGTCGTCAGGTAGGGAGAACATACACACACCGTCGTCAGGTAGGGAGAACATACACACACCGTCGTCAGGTAGGGAGAACATACACACACACCGTCGTCAGGTAGGGAGAACATACACACACCGTCGTCAGGTAGGGAGAACATACACACACCGTCGTCAGGTAGGGAGAACATACACACACCGTCGTCAGGTAGGGAGAACATACACACACCGTCGTCAGGTAGGGAGAACATACACACACCGTCGTCAGGTAGGGAGAACATACACACACCGTCGTCAGGTAGGGAGAACATACACACACCGTCGTCAGGTAGGGAGAACATACACACACCGTCGTCAGGTAGGGAGAACACACACACAACGTCGTCAGGTAGGGAGAACATACACACACCGTCGTCAGGTAGGGAGAACATACACACACCGTCGTCAGGTAGGGAGAACACACAACGTCGTGTGTAGCTATGGAGAGGTGACTTGTTCTGTTCTCTGTGTAACTATGGAGAGGTGACTTGTTCTGTTCTCTGTGTAGCTATGGAGAGGTGACTTGTTCTGTTCTCTGTGTAACTATGGAGAGGTGACTTGTTCTGTTCTCTGTGTAGCTATGGAGAGGTGACTTGTTCTGTTCTCTGTGTAGCTATGGAGAGGTGACTTGTTCTGTCTCTCTGTGTAGCTATGGAGAGGTGACTTGTTCTGTTCTCTGTGTAGCTATGGAGAGGTGACTTGTTCTGTTGTCTGTGTAACTATGGAGAGATGACTTGTTCTGTTCTCTGTGTAGCTATGGAGAGGTGACTTGTTCTGTTGTCTGTGTAACTATGGAGAGGTGACTTGTTCTGTTATCTGTGTAACTATGGAGAGGTGACTTGTTCTGTTCTCTGTGTAGCTATGGAGAGGTGACTTGTTCTGTTCTCTGTGTAACTATGGAGAGGTGACTTGTTCTGTTCTCTGTGTAGCTATGGAGAGGTGACTTGTTCTGTTCTCTGTGTAGCTATGGAGAGGTGACTTGTTCTGTTCTCTGTGTAGCTATGCGGAGGTGACTTGTTCTGTTCTCTGTGTAACTATGGAGAGGTGACTTGTTCTGTTCTCTGTGTAGCTATGGAGAGATGACTTGTTCTGTTCTCTGTGTAACTATGGAGAGGTGACTTGTTCTGTTTTCTGTGTAGCTATGGAGAGGTGACTTGTTCTGTTGTCTGTGTAGCTATGGAGAGGTGACTAGTTCTGTTCTCTGTGTAACTATGGAGAGGAGACTTGTTCTGTTCTCTGTGTAGCTATGGAGAGGTGACTTGTTCTGTTCTCTGTGTAACTATGGAGAGGTGACTTGTTCTGTTCTCTGTGTAGCTATGCGGAGGTGAGGGCAGAGCAGCGTAGAGAGCTGGGTATCATTGAAGAGCCCCCCCCTGAGGTAACTGTGGACAAGGTGAGACACATTACTTGTGTTGTTGTTGCTTTGCTCACCATATTGATGTGGGGTTTCCCTCTTTCTTATTAATGTAACTATGACTGTCTAAGTGGTAGCTATCTATCTGTTATTAATATAACTATGACTGTCTACGTGGTAGCTATCTATCTGTTATTAATGTAACTATGACTGTCTAAGTGGTAGCTATCTATCTGTTATTAATATAACTATGACTGTCTAAGTGGTAGCTATCTATCTGTTATTAATATAACTATGACTGTCTAAGTGGTAGCTATCTATCTGTTATTAATATAACTATGACTGTCTAAGTGATATCTATCTATCTGTTATTAATATAACTATGACTGTCTAAGTGGTAGCTTTCTATCTGTTATTAATATAACTATTACTGTCTAAGTGGTAGCTTTCTATCTGTTATTAATATAACTATGACTGTCTAAGTGGTAGCTTTCTATCTGTTATTAATATAACTATTACTGTCTAAGTGGTAGCTATCTATCTGTTATTAATATAACTATGACTGTCTAAGTGATATCTATCTATCTGTTATTAATATAACTATGACTGTCTAAGTGGTAGCTATCTATCTGTTATTAATATAACTATGACTGTCTAAGTGGTAGCTATCTATCTGTTATTAATATCACTATGACTGTCTAAGTGGTAGCTATCTATCTGTTATTAATATAACTATTACTGTCTACGTGGTAACTATCTATCTGTTATTAATATAACTATGACTGTCTAAGTGGTAGCTATCTATCTACCTCCATTGTGATTTGTCTCCTCTCTGCTCCCTCTAGCAGAGTCAAGACAGTGGATCTGAGTCTCAGCTCAACACAGTTTCCAGCCTGAAAGAGGCACTGGAACGCTTTGATCGTAGCCACACCCCCTCCTCCACCTCTCTGTCCTCACACAAGACCTCCTCACAGCTCTCAGACAACACCTGTACCTGTAAGAGAACACACACACAAACACACACACACACATCTCAGACCACACACACACACACACACACACACGCACACACACATCTCAGACCACACACACACACACACACACACACACATCTCAGACCACTCACACACACATCTCAGACCACACACACACACACACACACACACACACACACACACACACACACACACACACGCACGCACGCACGCACGCACGCACACACACATCTCAGACCACACACACACACACACACACACACACACACACACACACACACACACACACACACACACACACGCACACACACATCTCAGACCACACACACACACACACACACACACACACACACATACACACACACACACACACACACACATCTCAGACCACTCACACACACATCTCAGACCACTCACACACACATCTCAGACCACTCACACACACATCTCAGACCACTCACACACACATCTCAGACTACTCACACACACACACACATCTCAGACCACTCACACACACATCTCAGACCACTCACACACACACACACACACACACACACACACATCTCAGACCACTCACACACACACACACACACACACATCTCAGACCACTCACACATTGGTATCTCTGACTATAATTGGATCTCTCATCTCCATAGCAACAGCCTCCAAGCTCCACATGGACATGGCCACGCCCCCTCGTCAGTCACATGCTGCCTCCACCATCGAGATGACATCACAGAGACGCTCCTCCATCAGCAGCCAGGTGAGATCTGATTGGTCAGAATGCGACTGGACAGAAAGTGATTGGAAAAGAACCCCAAAAAATAAGCAAGTTTGTTTTGATTGGGCGGTTGGGTGAGTCCAACAGGTGCTATTAAAATACATAATGAATTGAATCTGTTGTGGAGGAACAGGAGATGACCAGAGCCAATTCAGCCTGAGAAGAATCTAAATTGAATCAACTCTGAATCAACTGCAACTGAATCAAACTCACACTGTATCCTTATCTGTTGTCTGTGTGTGTGTGTGTGTGTGTGTGTGTGTGTGTGTGTGTGTGTGTGTGTGTGTGTGTGTGTGTGTGTGTGTGTGTGTGTGTGTGTGTGTGTGTGTGTGTGTGTGTGTGTGTGTGTGTGTGTGTGTGTGTAGTCTATGAGTTCTCAGACCACGGGACACAGTGTTGCTCCCGTCCATCCTGTGATACAACAACCCCAACTACAGCCAGACGTACAAGTGAGAAACACTATCTATCTACCCTATTCACCTGGTACCCATCTATCCAAGGTTACAGCCCTAATGGAACCCTTTTCCCTATATAGTGCACTACTTTTGACTTAGCCCTATGGAGCCTGGTGAAAAGTAGTGTACTAAATAGTGAATATGGCGCTTATTTGGGACACTATGCTAAAGTGTGACGATCCTCCAGCCATTCAGTACTAGTATGTCAGACATCAGAACCTCTCTACAGCCATTCAGTACTAGTATGTCAGACAGCAGAACCTCTCTACAGCCATTCAGTACTAGTATGTTAGACATCAGAACCTCTCTACAGCCATTCAGACAGCAGAACCTCTCTACAGCCATTCAGACAGCAGAACCTCTCTACAGCCATTCAGTACTAGTATGACAGACATCAGAACCTCTCTACAGCCATTCAGTACTAGTATGTCAGACATCAGAACCTCCCTACAGCCATTCAGTACTAGTATGTCAGACATCAGAACCTCTCTACAGCCATTCAGTACTAGTATGACAGACATCAGAACCTCTCTACAGCCATTCAGTACTAGTATGTCAGACATCAGAACCTCTCTACAGCCATTCAGACATCAGAACCTCTCTACAGCCATTCAGTACTAGTATGTCAGACAGCAGAACCTCCCTACAGCCATTCAGACATCAGAACCTCTCTACAGCCATTCAGTACTAGTATGTCAGACAGCAGAACCTCCCTACAGCCATTCAGACATCAGAACCTCTCTACAGCCATTCAGTACTAGTATGTTAGACAGCAGAACCTCTCTACAGCCATTCAGTACTAGTATGTCAGACAGCAGAACCTATCTACAGCCATTCAATACTAGTATGTCAGACATCAGAACCTCTCTACAGCCATTCAGTACTAGTATGTTAGATATCAGAACCTCTCTACAGCCATTCAGTACTAGTATGTCAGACATCAGAACCTCTCTACAGCCATTCAGTACTAGTATGTCAGACATCAGAACCTCCCTACAGCCATTCAGTTCTAGTATGTCAGACAGCAGAACCTCTCTACAGCCATTCAGTACTAGTATGTCAGACATCAGAACCTCCCTACAGCCATTCAGTTCTAGTATGTCAGACATCAGAACCTCTCTACAGCCATTCAGACATCAGAACCTCCCTACATCCATTCAGTACTAGTATGTCAGACATCAGAATCTCTCTACAGCCATTCAGTACTAGTATGTCAGACATCAGAACCTCTCTACAGCCATTCAGTACTAGTATGTCAGACATCAGAACCTCCCTACAGCCATTCAGTACTAGTATGTCAGACATCAGAACCTCTCTACAGCCATTCAGACAGCAGAACCTCTCTACAGCCATTCAGTACTAGTATGTCAGACATCAGAACCTCTCTACAGCCATTCAGACAGCAGAACCTCTCTACAGCCATTCAGTACTAGTATGTTAGACATCAGAACCTCTCTACAGCCATTCAGACAGCAGAACCTCTCTACAGCCATTCAGTACTAGTATGTCAGACAGCAGAACCTCCCTACAGCCATTCAGACATCAGAACCTCCCTACAGCCATTCAGTTCTAGTATGTCAGACAGCAGAACCTCCCTACAGCCATTCAGTACTAGTATGTCAGACAGCAGAACCTCCCTACAGCCATTCAGTACTAGTATGTTAGACATCAGAACCTCTCTACAGCCATTCAGTTCTAGTATGACAGACAGCAGAACCTCTCTACAGCCATTCAGTACTAGTATGTCAGACATCAGAACCTCTCTACAGCCATTCAGTACTAGTATGTCAGACTGCAGAACCTCTCTACAGCCATTCAGTACTAGTATGTCAGACATCAGAACCTCCCTACAGCCATTCAGACATCAGAACCTCTCTACAGCCATTCAGTACTAGTATGTCAGACAGCAGAACCTCCCTACAGCCATTCAGTACTAGTATGTCAGACATCAGAACCTCCCTACAGCCATTCAGTACTAGTATGTCAGACTGCAGAACCTCCCTACAGCCATTCAGTACTAGTATGTCAGACAGCAGAACCTATTGTAGCCTGACACTGCTTGCTGGTCATATAACATGGTGGGAACCATCTTTCTCCCTCTGTTTCCCTCTCTCTCTCTTCCCCCATTACTCCCCCCTCCAACCCCAAGCCGGTGCTGGAGTTCTCAGCCCAGGTGAATGCTATGCAGCACCTAAAGGACCAGCTAGAGCAGAGGACCAGGATGATTCAGGCCAACATCCAGAGACAGCAGGATGAACTCAGAGCCATACAGGACCAACTACACAGAGTACAGCCCCCAGCCATACAGGTAGAAGTATATAGACCCTATACAGGTAGGAGATATATAGACCTCATACAGGTAGGATATATATAGACCTCATACAGGTAGGAGTATATAGACCCCATACAGGTAGGAGTATATAGACCTCATACAGGTAGAGGATATATAGACCCCATACAGGTAGGATATATATATAGACCTCGTACAGGTAGGATATATAGACCCCATACAGGTAGGATATATATAGACCTCATACAGGTAGGAGATATATTGACCCCATACAGGTAGGAGATATATAGACCCCATACAGGTAGGAGTATATATAGTCCCCATACAGGTAGGCTATATATTGACCCCATATAGGACCAACTACACAGAGCACAGCCTTCAGCCATACAGGTAGGAGGTATATCGTCCCCATACAGGTAGGATATATATTGACCCCATATAGGACCGACTACACAGAGCACAGCCTTCAGCCATACTGGTAGGAGATATATAGACCCCACACAGGTAGGATATATATATAGACCCCATACAGGTAGGATAGAAATAGACCCCATACAGGTAGGAGGTATATAGACCCCATACAGGTAGGATAGAAATAGACCCCATACAGGTAGGAGGTATATAGACCCCATACAGGTAGGATGTATATATTGACCCCATATAGGACCAACTACACAGAGCACAGCCTTCAGCCATACAGGTAGGATATATATAGACCCCATACAGGTAGGAGATATATAGACCCCATACAGGTAGGATAATATAGACCCAATACAGGTAGGATAATATAAACCCCATACAGGTAGGATATATAGACCCCATACAGGTAGGAGATATATAGACCCCATACAGGTAGGATATATATAGACCCCATACAGGTAGGATAATATAGACCCCATACAGGTAGGATATATATAGACCCCATACAGGTAGGAGATATAGTGACCCCATACAGGTAGGATAGATATAGACCCCATACAGGTAGGATAGATATAGACCCCATACAGGTAGGATACATATTGACCCCATATAGGACCAACTACACAGAGCACAGCCTTCAGTCATACAGGTAGACTATATACACAGACAGACAGATCTGCACAGACACACACAGAAATAAACACGCACACAGAGACCCGTATGATTGACAACTGTTGTTTCCGTGGTGATAGATGTTCATGCAGCAGCCTGGCGGAGCGTTGAATGTCCAGCTGCCTCAGGTGGAGGTGGTGCCACAGGGAGCAGTTCTGACCAATCAGGTGCAGCAGACTGTCCTAAACCGCGCCCATACAGGAAGTCAGCTCACCATTCAGCAGCAGCAGACACCTCCCCCTCAACAGAACCTTCAACTGCAGCAAAACAACTCTCTCGCTCAGGTATTCAGCCAAGCATTGGTATGTTATGTTCATATTATCTTTATAAAACATTATGTTGGGTTGTTTTTTAAATTTTATGTTATGGTGTCTTATGTGTATTATATGTTATGTTATTTAGTAGTTATGTTATTTAGTTGATATGTTATTTAGTTGATATGTTATTTAGTTGATATGTTATTTAGTAGTTATGTTATTTAGTAGTTATGGTATTTAGTTGATATGTTATTTAGTTGTTATGTTATTTAGTAGTTATGTTACTTAGTTGTTATGGTATTTAGTTGATATGTTATTTAGTTGTTATGTTATTTAATAGTTATGTTATTTAGTTGTTATGTTATTTAGTAGTTATGGTATTTAGTTGATATGTTATTTAATAGTTATGTTATTTAGTTGTTATGTTATTTAGTTGTTATGTTATTTAGTTGTTATGTTATTTAGTTGTTATGTTATTTAGTAGTTATGTTATTTAGTAGTTATGTTACTTAGTTGTTATGGTATTTAGTTGATATGTTATTTAGTTGATATGGTATTTAGTAGTTATGTTATTTAGTAGTGTAACGGGCGTCGTAAGGATTGGACCAAGGTGCAGCGGGAACGTGTATACTCATCTTCTTTATTTTTTTGAAAAGAAGGAAAAAACAAACAAATCACGTATACAAAACAAAGACCGCCACTAAACAGTCCTGTCAGGTGCACAAACACAAAGCAGGAGACAACTACCCACAAATCCCATTACAAAAACACCCCAAAACATAGGACCTTCAATCAGAAGCAACGAGGATCAGCTGCTTCCAATTGAAGGTCAACCCCATTAACTAAACATAGAAATAGAAATACTAGAACTAACATAGAAATACACTTACATAGAACATAGACCAAAAAACCCCGGAACACATAAAACAAACACCCCTCTAACATAAGCCCAACAAACCCCGAACCACATAAAATAAACACCCCCTGCCACGTCCTGACCATACTACAATAACAAATAACCCCTTTACTGGTCAGGACGTGACAAGTAGTTATGTTATTTAGTAGTTATGTTATTTAGTTGTTATGTTATTTAGTTGTTATGTTATTTAGTTGATATGTTATTTAGTTGATATGTTATTTAGTAGTTATGTTATTTAGTTGTTATGTTATTTAGTTGATATGTTATTTAGTAGTTATGGTATTTAGTAGTTATGTTATTTAGTTATGTTATTTAGTTGTTATGTTATTTAATAGTTATGGTATTTAGTAGTTATGTTATTTAGTTGATATGTTATTTAGTTGATATGTTATTTAGTAGTTATGGTATTTAGTTATGGTATTTAGTTGTTATGGTATTTAGTTATGTTATTTAGTAGTTATGGTATTTAGTTGATATGTTATTTAGTTGATATGTTATTTAGTTGATATGTTATTTAGTTGATATGTTATTTCGTTGTATGCTATGTTTTGTTACGTTCTGTAATATAATCACCATGGTAATAGATAGCTGAACAGCCACAGTGTTAGACCTGTCTTATCAATTACATCATCTTTGTGAGAACCTGCTCTCTCTCTCTGTCTCTCTCTGACATCATCTCTGTCTGCCCTCTGTCTCCCTCTAGGTCCAGCAGCAGCGTCAACAGTACCAGCAACCGCAGCAGCAACAGCAGCAGCGTCAACAGCAACAGCAGCAGCAACAGCAGCAGCAACAGCAGCAGCAACAACCTGTCTACAACATGATCATGTCCCAGCCTGGCCAGCCCAACCTACTACAGATCAGTACCAGTCTACCACAGAACAACACACAACAAGCTGTAGCCACCTTCACACAAGACAACACTCAGATACAGTATGTACACACACACACACACACACACACACACACACACGCACTGATTACATATTGAACATGTCTTCTCTCTCTCCAGGTTTCTGGTGGACCAGCAGTACTGATTACATATTGAACATGTCTTCTCTCTCTCCAGGTTTCTGGTGGACCAGCAGTACTGATTACATAATGAACATGTCTTCTCTCTCTCCAGGTTTCTGGTGGACCAGCAGTACTGATTACATATTGAACATTTCTTCTCTCTCTCCAGGTTTCTGGTGGGCCAGCAGTACTGATTACATAATGAACATGTCTTCTCTCTCTCCAGGTTTCTGGTGGACCAGCAGTACTGATTACATAATGAACATGTCTCCTCTCTCTCCAGGTTTCTGGTGGACCAGCAGTACTGATTACATATTGAACATGTATTCTCTCTCTCCAGGTTTCTGGTGGGCCAGCAGTACTGATTACATAATGAACATGTCTTCTCTCTCTCCAGGTTTCTGGTGGGCCAGCAGTACTGATTACATAATGAACATGTCTTCTCTCTCTCCAGGTTTCTGGTGGGCCAGCAGTACTGATTACATAATGAACATGTCTTCTCTCTCTCCAGGTTTCTGGTGGACCAGCAGTACTGATTACATAATGAACATGTCTCCTCTCTCTCCAGGTTTCTGGTGGACCAGCAGTACTGATTACATAATGAACATGTCTCCTCTCTCTCTCCAGGTTTCTGGTGGGCCAGCAGTACTGATTACATAATGAACATGTCTTCTCTCTCTCCAGGTTTCTGGTGGACCAGCAGTACTGATTACATATTGAACATGTCTCCTCTCTCTCCAGGTTTCCGGCGGGCCAGCAGTACTGATTACATATTGAACATGTCTTCTCTCTCTCCAGGTTTCTGGTGGGCCAGCAGTACTGATTACATAATGAACATGTCTCCTCTCTCTCTCCAGGTTTCCGGCGGGACAGCAGTTGGTGACTAAGTTAGTGACAGCTCCCATGGCATGTGGAGCGGTTATGGTGCCGACCTCTATGTTCATGGGACAACCGGTCATCGCTTACAACCCCTTCGGAGGGCAGCAGGTAACACACACACACACACACACACACACACACACACACACACACACACACACACACACACACACACACACACACACACACACACACACACACACACACGTACACACACTCTCACCCCCCTAACACCCTAACCCTACCTCTCTCCTATCAGGGTGGTCAGACTCTGACCCTCCAAGCAGCCCAGCCCCAACAGAACCAGCCTGACAGCCAGACACAGACGGCTGTAGTGGCACAGAGTAACCAACAGGGGGCGCAGCAGCAGTTCGTACAGGTAACATCTAGTTTCAACAGCATCAGTTCTGACAGGTCACCTCTAGTTTCAACAGCATCAGTTCTGACAGGTAACCTCTAGTTTCAACAGCATCAGTTCTGACAGGTAACGACTAGTTTCAACAGCATCAGTTCTGACAGGTAACGACTAGTTTCAACAGCATCAGTTCTGACAGGTCACCTCTAGTTTCAACAGCATCAGTTCTGACAGGTAACCTCTAGTTTCAACAGCATCAGTTCTGACAGGTAACCTCTAGTTTCAACAGCATCAGTTCTGACAGGTAACCTCTAGTTTCAACAGCATCAGTTCTGACAGGTCACCTCTAGTTTCAACAGCATCAGTTCTGACAGGTAACCTCTAGTTTCAACAGCATCAGTTCTGACAGGTCACCTCTAGTTTCAACAGCATCAGTTCTGACAGGTAACGACTAGTTTCAACAGCATCAGTTCTGACAGGTAACGACTAGTTTCAACAGCATCAGTTCTGACAGGTAACCTCTAGTTTCAACAGCATCAGTTCTGACAGGTAACCTCTAGTTTCAACAGCATCAGTTCTGACAGGTAACGACTAGTTTCAACAGCATCAGTTCTGACAGGTAACCTCTAGTTTCAACAGCATCAGTTCTGACAGGTAACATCTAGTTTCAACAGCATCAGTTCTGACAGGTAACCTCTAGTTTCAACAGCATCAGTTCTGACAGGTAACCTCTAGTTTCAACAGCATCAGTTCTGACAGGTAACCTCTAGTTTCAACAGCATCAGTTCTGACAGGTAACATCTAGTTTCAACAGCATCAGTTCTGACAGGTAACCTCTAGTTTCAACAGCATCAGTTCTGACAGGTAACATCTAGTTTCAACAGCATCAGTTCTGACAGGTAACATCTAGTTTCAACAGCATCAGTTCTGACAGGTAACCTCTAGTTTCAACAGCATCAGTTCTGACAGGTCACCTCTAGTTTCAACAGCATCAGTTCTGACAGGTAACGACTAGTTTCAACAGCATCAGTTCTGACAGGTAACGACTAGTTTCAACAGCCATAGACAGGCAGTTCACAGAGGGATGGAGTGTGTATAGCCATGGATTAGGGCTGAGTCCAAAATGGCACCCTATTCCCTATGGGCATGGTCATCAGTAGTCCTTTATGTAGAGAATCTGGTGTCATTTCAGACAACCAGACTGCACCCAAACTGCTACAGACCTATATCTATCCTACACTGCCTTTCTAAGGTCTTCGAAAGCCAAGTCAACAAACAGATTACCGGCCATTTCGAATCCCAACGCACCTTCTCCGCTATGCAATCTGGTTTCAGAGCTGGTCATGGGTGCACCTCAGCCACGCTCAAGGTCCTAAACGATATCATAACCGCCATCGATAAGAAACAATACTGTGCTGCCGTATTCATTGACCTGGCCAAGGCTTTCGACTCTGTCAATCACCACATCCTCATCGGCAGACTCAACAGCCTTGGTTTCTCAAATGATTGCCTCACCTGGTTCACCAACTACTTCTCTGATAGAGTTCAGTGTGTCAAATCGGAGGGCCTGTTGTCCAGACCTCTGGCAGTCTCTATGGGGGTGCCACAGGGTTCAATTCTTGGCCCGACTCTTTTCTCTGCATACATCAATGATGTCGCTCTCTTGATTCTCTGATCCACCTCTACACAGACGACACCATTCTGTATACTTCTGGCCCTTCTTTGGACACTGTGTTAACAACCCTCCAGACGAGCTTCAGCTTCAATGCCATACAACTCTCCTTCTGTGACCTCCAACTGCTCTTAAATACAAGTAAAACTAAATGCATGCTCTTCAACCGATCGCTGCCTGCACCTGCCCACCCATCCAGCATCACTACTCTGGACGGTTCTGACTTAGAATATGTGGACAACTACAAATACCTAGGTGTCTGGTTAGACTGTAAACTCTCCTTCCAGACTCACATCAAACATCTCCAATCCAAAGTTAAATCTAGAATTGGCTTCCTATTCCACAACAAAGCATCCTTCACTCATGCTGCCAAACATACCCTCGTAAAACTGACCATCCTACCGATCCTCAACTTTGGCAATGTCATTTACAAAATAGCCTCCAATACCCTACTCAATAAATTGAATGCAGTCTATCACAGTGCCATCCGTTTTGTCACCAAAGCCCCATATACTACCCACCACTGCGACCTGTACGCTCTCGTTGGCTGGCCCTCGCTTCATACTCGTCGCCAAACCCACTGGCTCCAGGTCATCTACAAGACCCTGCTAGGTAAAGTCCCCCCTTATCTCAGCTCGCTGGTCACCATAGCAGCACCCACCTGTAGCACGCGCTCCAGCAGGTATATTTCACTGGTCACCCCCAAAGCCAATGCCTCCTTCGGCCGCCTCTCCTTCCAGTTCTCTGCTGCCAATGACTGGAACGAACTACAAAAATCTCTGAAACTGGAAACACTCATCTCCCTCACTAGCTTTAAGCACCAGCTATCAGAGCAGCTCCCAGATCACTGCACCTGTACATAGCCCATCTATAATTTAGCCCAAACAACTACCTCTCTTCCCCTACTGTATTTATTTATTTTGCTCCTTTGCACCCCATTATTTCTATTTCTACTTTGCACTTTCTTCCACTGCAAATCTGCCATTCCAGTGTTTTACTTGCTATATTGTACAGTGAGGGAAAAAAATATTTGATCCCCTGCTGATTTTGTACGTTTGCCCACTGACAAAGAAATGATCAGTCTTTAATTTTAATGGTAGGTTTATTTGAACAGTGAGAGACAGAATAACAACAAAAAAATCCAGAAAAAAAACGCATGTCAAAAATGTTATAAAATGATTTGCATTTTAATGAGGGAAATAAGTATTTGACCCCTCTGCAAAACATGACTTAATACTTGGTGGCAAAACCCTTGTTGGCAATCACAGAGGTCAGACGTTTCTTGTAGTTGGCCACCAGGTTTGCACACATCTCAGGAGGGATTTTGTCCCACTCCTCTTTGCAGATCTTCTCCAAGTCATTAAGGTTTCGAGGCTGACGTTTGGCAACTCGAACCTTCAGCTCCCTCCACAGATCTACTATGGGATTAAGGTCTGGAGACTGGCTAGGCCACTCCAGGACCTTAATGTGCTTCTTCTTGAGCCACTCCTTTGTTGCCTTGGCCGTGTGTTTTGGGTCATTGTCATGCTGGAATACCCACCCACGACCCATTTTCAATGTCCTGGCTCAGGGAAGGAGGTTCTCACCCAAGATTTGACAGTACATGGCCCCGTCCATCGTCCCTTTGATGCGGTGAATTTGTCCTGTCCCCTTAGCAGAAAAACACCCCCAAAGCATAATGTTTCCACCTCCATGTTTGATGGTGGGGATGGTATTCTTGGGGTCATAGGCAGCATTCCTCCTCCTCCAAACACGGCGAGTTGAGTTGATGCCAAAGAGCTCCATTTTGGTCTCATCTGACCACAACACTTTCACCCAGTTGTCCTCTGAATCATTCAGATGTTCATTGGCAAACTTCAGACGGGCATGTATATGTGCTTTCTTGAGCAGCGGGACCTTGCGGGCGCTGCAGGATTTTAGTCCTTCACAGCGTAGTGTGTTACCAATTGTTTTCTTGGTGACTATGGTCCCAGCTGCCTTGAGATCATTGACAAGATCCTCTCATGTAGTTCTGGGCTGATTCCTCACCGTTCTCATGATCATTGCAACCCCACGAGGTGAGATCTTGCATGGAGCCCCAGGCCGAGGGAGATTGACAGTTCTTTTGTGTTTCTTCCATTTGCGAATAATCGCACCAAATGTTGTCACCTTCTCACCAAGCTGCTTAGCGATGGTCTTGTAGCCCATTCCAGCCTTGTGTAGGTCTACAATCTTGTCCCTGACATTCTTGGAGAGCTCTTTGGTCTTGGCCATGGTGGAGAGTTTGGAATCTGATTGATTGATTGCTTCTGTGGACAGGTGTCTTTTATACAGGTAACAAACTGAGATTAGGAGCACTCCCTTTAAGAGTGTGCTCCTAATCTCAGCTCGTTACCTGTATAAAAGACACCTGGGAGCCAGAAATCTTTCTGATTGAGAGGGGGTCAAATACTTATTTCCCACATTAAAATGCAAATCAATTTAACATTTTTGACATGCGTTTTTCTGGATTTTTTTGTTGTTATTCTGTCTCACTGTTCAAATAAACCTACCATTACAATTATAGACTGATCATTTCTTTGTCAGTGGGCAAACGTACAAAATCAGCAGGGGATCAAATACTTTTTTCCCTCACTGTATGTACTTTGCCACCATGGCCTTTTTTTGCCTTTACTTCCCTTATCTCACCTCATTTGCTCACATTGTATATAGACTTATTTTTCTACTGTATTATTGACTGTATGTTTGTTTTACTCCATGTGTAACTCTGTGTTGTTGTATGTGTCGAACTGCTATGCTTTATCTTGACCAGGTCGCAGTTGTAAATGAGAACTTGTTCTCAACTAGCCTACCTGGTTAAATAACGGTGAAATAAATAAATCAACAGAAGCAGCAGCAGTTCCTACATGTAACCAGCAGAGAGCAGTGTGGGGGCAGAGTTCAACAGGGACAGAGGCAGAATGAACACTATCTGTTTTACCCTGATCCTACATCTGTGACTAAGGGGAATGTCTACCTGAGTGTATTAGAGTTTCAAGGATTTCACAGTGTTCTAATCATAATGTCATAGAGTCACTTCTATAGTTCTAACCATAGAATTAGAATAAGAATACCATTCTAATCCATTGTCTCTCTATCTTACTTCCCGTAACCAGGGCACCCGTCTTCTCCACGGCAACCAGCAGCTGATCCTCCAGGCAGCATTCCCCATGCAACAACAGCAACAGGCCTTCACCCAGGTAACGCAACAACAACAGTCTCACAACCAGAGGCATCAGCTGCAGCTGAAACCACAGCCACAGAAACAACCCAAAGGCCCGCCTTCGCACCGGACTGACAGCTCCAGCAGCCAAGCACAGTAGGCCTGGGCGACCCAGGCGTCCAATCAGACTCTATGACCTGAAGGCTGAACCAATCGGAGGTGTGGAGGGATTGTGTTTTTCTAATGGAACTACAGTGTTGGAGTCACCCAACCCCCCCTCCTACTGCCCCTACCGATATAGCTGCTGTGTTCACCCCCTCTATCTTCCGCTATAACAAACTGAATTATGGGTAACGGTGAGGGTGGCCAGCCCTTCCTCCTAGAAAGCTACTAACTGTGCAGGGTTTGGCTCCGGCTCTGCTCTAACACACCTATTCAGTTGCTCATCAGGACCTTGATGTTCTTCTGGACTGAATCAGGTGTGTTGGTTAGCGCAGGGCCGGAACAAAAGCCTGCAGTCAGGAGATCTTCAGGAGGAGGTTTGGCCCCACCTGGATTACACCTTCCTAAGGAACTCCTCATCACCATGGTGACAATAGTACGGACCGGAACCATCGGAACCCTGTATCCCGTAGCAACCAGGAGGAACGTTGTTGTTTGTGCGTTGGAGGAGAGACAAACTCGGTGTCCGTGGAAACCCAGTAGAACTCTGCATTGCCACGGTAACGAGAGACTCCAAAAGGAACGTTGTGGTGATGGACTGACTCTATGGGTCTGTACAGTACAGATGTGTGTAACATAAAAAGAAAACATGTAAATATCCATTATAGCTACAAGGGAAAAAACGGAAATTAGTATTTTATATGATTGCATGGGTAAATAACTGTACGTTTTTATTAGTAACTTTTGACAAAATGAGTTCAGACTTCATTCAGTGTTTTCCTGGTCAGTTCCTGGTCAGATATGAGGTGACAGATGTTCAGCTAGTATGAAGAACGCCGCTCTCTTCCACTGAAAGGTCTTCGGCCCTGTTCCAACACTTTGAAAATGCATCCATCCTTCCATCTTTCCTCCCTTCCTGCCTTGAGGTTATCAAAGTCATTCAGTTAAGGGTGTATTTTATTTGTGTTGGAACTTGACCCCCGGAGAGAGAAACGTTTTTAAAAAGATGTTGTGTCACCGTTGGTTTAATGGACGGGCTTGGGTTCTAGTGGAATGCTGGGAAATGTAGTTTTTAAACTCAACAATTTTTTTTAGACTCAACATTTTTAAACGTTTTATCAGAACGACAACCACGTCTGATCCAATCAGATCATGACGACCCAACAGACAGACAGGTAAATACAGTTTAAACCAGACCAGGGGTGGGTCATATTACTTCGCCTGGTCCCAGATCACTTTGGTCTTGTGTTGGCTCAGTTGGTAGAGCAAGGCACTTGCAACCCCAGTGGTTGTGGGTTTGTTTCGAGCTAGGGACATCCATACGTCAAATCTATGCACGTATGACTGACTCTAAGTTGCTTTGTAAAAAAAAAAAAACATCTGCTGAATTTTCTGTATGAATTGTGCTGTCTTACCAACTTGACAATACAACACACAGATCTGGGACCATCTGTCAGGGTTTTAGTTATTCCAAGTGCCAATCATCACACCACACAGGGTCAGTTGATATATATATATATATTTTAACAGACTATTCAAAGAGGTATATATATTTCCAGAAGTATATGACCCTTCTATCAGAGTACTGCATGTATAGAGAATGGATTATTTTTGAATGAAGAAAGAAACAGAGTCTTATTATACATAACAGACAGTATATATTTAACCTGCCCATGATATTATGGCACTTAATGAGGTCTAACACAGTAAATTACAGACAGTATATCTCCCCATGATATTATAGCACCTAATGAGGTCTAACACAGTAAATTACAGACCTACAGACAGTATATCTCCCCCATGATGTCTAACACAGTAAATTACAGACCTACAGACAGTATATCTCCCCCATGATATTATAGCACTTAATGAGGTCTAACACAGTAAATTACAGACCTACAGACAGTATATCTCCCCCATGATACTATAGCACATAATGAGGTCTAACACAGTAAATTACAGACCTACAGACAGTATCTCTCCCCCCATGATACTATAGCACTTAATGAGGTCTAACACAGTAAATTACAGACCTACAGACAGTATCTCTCCCCCCATGATACTATAGCACTTAATGAGGTCTAACACAGTAAATTACAGACCTACAGACAGTATATCTCCCCCATGATATTATGGCACTTAATGAGGTCTAACACAGTAAATTACAGACTTAGCTGTGTTGAATCTGGATGTGTGTGGAAATGTGTGTGTATGTTTCTGTGTGAGAGAGAGTATGCGAGTGTGTGTTCTTGTCCATGTGTTTACCTCTAGACTGTGTGTGTGTGTGTGTGTGTATATATATGAATGTGTTTACATTGTGTGTGTATGAATGAATGTGTTTACAGTGTGTGTGTGTGTGTGTGTGTGTGTGTGTGTGTGTGTGTGTGTGTGTGTGTGTGTGTGTGTGTGTGTGTGTGTGTGTGTGTGTGTGTGTGTGTGTGTGTGTGTGTGTGTGTGTGACTGAATGAATGTGTTTACATTGTGTGTGTTTCCCCCTGTGTCTTATACTAACTCCCTTATTCAAGGATCCACAATTTGCTGAATGGTCTCTCCTCAGGAATAAAACTTGTGTGTCCCAAATGGGACCCTACTCTCCTATTGGCTCTGGTCTAAAGTAGTGCACTATCTAGGGAATAGGGTGCCATAGGGCTCTGGTCTAAAGTAGTGCATTATATAGGGAATAGGGCCCTGGTCTAAAGTAGTGCACTACATAGGGAATAGGGTGCCATTGGGCCCTGGTCTAAAGTAGTCCACTATATAGGGTGCCATTGGGTCCTGGTATAAAGTAGTGCACTACATTAGGACTTGGGTGCCATTGGAGAATCAGCCAAGGACTCAACAGACATGCATCTATCTGCTCCAGTAAACACACGTCTCACATGGGGCCCAATCATAACCTGACATCTGCACATGCTCAGTCTCTCCAGGCCAGACAGAACATGTCACATGTCTGTCAGGAGGAGATGGGAAATGACCGATAATAACAAACCATTCTTCTGATGCGTTAGTTTTCTGGTTATTAGGAACGAATCAACAAATCAAACCATGAAAAACGAATCAAATTTTACATCACGGAAATGTAAAGAGTTAGCATTGGTCTGGTCAGTAGTCAGGTGATATTTGATCCAGGTCTGGTCAGTAGTCAGGTGATATTTGACCCAGGTCTGGTCAGTAGTCAGGTGATATTTGACCCAGGTCTGGTCAGTAGTCAGGTGATATTTGATCCAGGTCTGGTCAGTAGTCAGGTGATATTTGACCCAGGTCTGGTCAGTAGTCAGGTGATATTTGACCCAGGTCTGGTCAGTAGTCAGGTGATATTTGACCCAGGTCTGGTCAGTAGTCAGGTGATATTTGACCCAGGTCTGGTCAGTAGTCAGGTGATATTTGACCCAGGTCTGGTCAGTAGTCAGGTGATATTTGACCCAGGTCTGGTCAGTAGTCAGGTGATATTTGACCCAGGTCTGGTCAGTAGTCAGGTGATATTTGACCCAGGTCTGGTCAGTAGTCAGATGATATTTGACCCAGGTCTGGTCAGTAGTCAGGTGATATTTGACCCAGGTCTGGTCAGTAGTCAGGTGATATTTGACCCAGGTCTGGTCAGTAGTCAGTCAGTCAGTCAGTCAGTCAGTCAGTAAGTAATGTACCAGTGAAGACATATCTAACAGTAAAAGCCTTGGACAGGACAGGAGCAGTGTGTTGTTTGGAAAAAGGACTTCCCAGAATGTCTGTGATTTGTTTTTGTCTTGGTTTGGTCATTTCTCCTCTTGTTCTACTTCCTGTATCACACGGGAACAGCCAATCAGTTCATGCGTTGCAGTAATGATGATGACTGGTGAATATTCTAGAATCTTCCTCTGTGTTTGGGCTGGTGATGATGATGCCCAAGAGAGATGCAGCCCAACTTCAATACATGTTAGTGTGAGACTGAGTGTTGTCCACTGTGTTCCTGTGGATTACACACCAAGGTATTAATGCTTCCACTGACGGATGGTTTCATGGGGAATCATTACCTATGAAGCTATGACAACGTGTGTGTCTCACACACACACACACACACTACCCTTTTGACACACATCCCTCAGCAAATTCAGGTCCTTTAGTTGTTGTGTTTTGTGAGTTTTATTGCTGAAAAAAATGTACCTGTTAAACTGTTATTGTAGTGTTGTTTCCACATCACTGATATACACCCAGTCCAAAGAATGGAACGGTGGAAAGACTCAACGTATGTACCCTGTTTGATTGTGTCCTAAATTACACCCTATTCCCTATATAGTGCACTACGTTTGTCCAGAGCTGGTCTAAAGTAGTGCACTACGTGTATGAAATAGGGTGGGACGTAGCCCTTCTGCTGTAGAAGAGAAACAGGCTGTGTAATGTAGTGGTTCAATCATGTTCCATTCATAGTACGAGAATCAAGTTCTGAAATTCTACGTTCTGATTCTATGCTTCCGTTGTTCCGATGTACTGTAACAAGCAGCTCTGTTTGGAATGTTCTGAATGTTGGACCTGAACGCTGTTTCTTTACCTGCATCACGGAAATGCTGGATTTGTTTTGTAAGGTCCGGATTTAAAACGGACACCAGAAACGGGTCAGGAAGGGGACGTTATGTATTATTCATGTGACTACCACTGATAGACTGAAGATCAACTGTTATTTCACCAGTACCACACCGTGGTGGTTTCTAAAACTAACTGTTATTACACCAGTACCACACCGTGGTGGTTTCTAGAACTGCTATTACACCAGTACCACACCGTGGTGGTTTCTAGAACTGTTATTACACCAGTACCACACCGTGGTGGTTTCTAGAACTAACTGTTATTACACCAGTACCACACCGTGGTGGTTTCTAGAACTAACTGTTATTACACCAGTACCACACCGTGGTGGTTTCTAAAACTAACTGTTATTACACCAGTACCACACCGTGGTGATTTCTAGAACTGTTATTACACCAGTACCACACCGTGGTGGTTTCTAGAACTGTTATTACACCAGTACCACACCGTGGTGGTTTCTAGAACTAACTGTTATTACACCAGTACCACACCGTGGTGGTTTCTAGAACTGTTATTACACCAGTACCACACCGTGGTGGTTTCTAGAACTGTTATTACACCAGTACCACACCGTGGTGGTTTCTAGAACTAACTGTTATTACACCAGTACCACACCGTGGTGGTTTCTAGAACTGTTATTACACCAGTACCACACCGTGGTGGTTTCTAGAACTGTTATTACACCAGTACCACACCGTGGTGGTTTCTAGAACTGTTATTACACCAGTACCACACCGTGGTGGTTTCTAGAACTAATTGTTATTACACCAGTACCAAACGGTGGTGGTTTCTAGAACTAACTGTTATTACACCAGTACCACACCGTGGTGGTTTCTAGAACTGTTATTACACCAGTACCAAACGGTGGTGGTTTCTAGAACTGTTATTACACCAGTACCAAACGGTGGTGGTTTCTAGAACTGTTATTACACCAGTACCACACCGTGGTGGTTTCTAGAACTAACTGTTATTACACCAGTACCACACCGTGGTGGTTTCTAGAACTGTTATTACACCAGTACCACACCGTGGTGGTTTCTAGAACTGTTATTACACCAGTACCACACCGTGGTGGTTTCTAGAACTGTTATTACACCAGTACCACACCGTGGTGGTTTCTAGAACTGTTATTACACCAGTACCACACCGTGGTGGTTTCTAGAACTAATTGTTATTACACCAGTACCAAACGGTGGTGGTTTCTAGAACTGTTATTACACCAGTACCACACCGTGGTGGTTTCTAGAACTGTTATTACACCAGTACCACACCGTGGTGGTTTCTAGAACTGTTATTACACCAGTACCACACCGTGGTGGTTTCTAGAACTGTTATTACACCAGTACCACACCGTGGTGGTTTCTAGAACTGTTATTACACCAGTACCACACCGTGGTGGTTTCTAGAACTAACTGTTATTACACCAGTACCACACCGTGGTGGTTTCTAGAACTAACTGTTATTACACCAGTACCACACCGTGGTGGTTTCTAGAACTGTTATTACACCAGTACCACACCGTGGTGGTTTCTAGAAACCCTGCTAGTTTACTGGTTAAAAACCAGCTTAGAAACCTTACATACCAGGTAACCCCAACTAGTTTTAATATACACCTACCAGGTAACCCCAGCTAGTTTTAATGTACATTTACCAGGTAACCCCAACTAGTTTTAATATACACATACCAGGTAACCAACTAGTTTACTGTACACTTACCAGGTAACCAACTAGTTTTAATATACACATACCAGGTAACCAACTAGTTTACTGTACACTTACCAGGTAACCAACTAGTTTTAATGTACACTTACCAGGTAGCCCCAACTAGTTTTAATGTACACTTACCAGGTAACCCCAACTAGTTTTAATGTACACTTACCAGGTAGCCCCAACTAGTTTTAATGTACACTTACCAGGTAACCCCAACTAGTTTTAATGTACACTTACCAGGTAACCAACTAGTTGAATGTACACTTACCAGGTAGCCCCAACTAGTTTTAATGTACACTTACCAGGTAGCCCCAACTAGTTTTAATGTACACTTACCAGGTAACCAACTAGTTGAATGTACACTTACCAGGTAGCCCCAACTAGTTTTAATGTACACTTACCAGGTAGCCCCAACTAGTTTTAATGTACACTTACCAGGTAACCCCAACTAGTTTTAATGTACACTTACCAGGTAACCAACTAGTTGAATGTACACTTACCAGGTGACGTCCAGCAGTGTAAATCTCCTGACGTGCATCTCCTCTCCCTGTCACCAGCTGTGTTCTCCCTCTCTCCCAAAGTCACATGGAAACATAGTTTGAAGTGTTTCCTGTATTCTTAACCCTTCTCCTCCCTTTCTCCCTCGGTCAATATGAAAATAAAAACCCGATTACAAATGTATTGTTGGTTGTGTGTGTTTTTGTTGTCACTTTGTTCAAGGTTTACTTTACAGGAGCAGTGATGGCCTCCACTGGAACACAGTCTATACCTGGCCTGACTGTATGTTCTGAGGAGACCCAGGTACACACACACACACACACACACACACACACACACACACACACACACACACACACACACACACACACACACACACACACACACACACACACACACACACACACACACACACACACACACACACACACACACACAATAGTTCCAGTACTTTCTTTATTACAAGTCAGCCAACTGTATCAAAACATCCTCAGCCTCCAAACCATTCAAGGTCCCGTTACAGAAGAAGCACGTTTTTACATGGCATCATTCATCACACACATTCTCTGCATAACATTGTAATTAAAAACCAACACACACACATACTATTAACATAAAACAAACCCTAAAAGCACATAAAGCTAAAGTTAATGTATTTACACATGAAGAGTTGGTTTCCAGACACAGACAGAGCCCCTCCTGGTTCTGTTTCCCAGACAGAGCCCCTCCTGATTCTGTTTCCCAGACAGAGCCCCTCCTGGTTCTATGTTTCCCAGACAGAGCCCTTCCTGGTTCTGTTTCCCAGACAGAGCCCTTCCTGGTTCTATGTTTCCCAGACAGAGCCCTTCCTGGTTCTATGTTTCCCAGACAGAGCCCTTCCTGGTTCTATGTTTCCCAGACAGAGCCCTTCCTGGTTCTATGTTTCCCAGACAGAGCCCTTCCTGGTTCTATGTTTCCCAGACAGAGCCCTTCCTGGTTCTATGTTTCCCAGACAGAGCCCTTCCTGGTTCTATGTTTCCCAGACAGAGCCCTTCCTGGTTCTATGTTTCCCAGACAGAGCCCTTCCTGGTTCTATGTTTCCCAGACAGAGCCCCTCCTGGTTCTATGTTTCCCAGACAGAGCCCTTCCTGGTTCTATGTTTCCCAGACAGAGCCCTTCCTGGTTCTATGTTTCCCAGACAGAGCCCTTCCTGGTTCTATGTTTCCCAGACAGAGCCCTTCCTGGTTCTATGTTTCCCAGACAGAGCCCCTCCTGGTTCTATGTTTCCCAGACAGAGCCCCTCCTGGTTCTGTTTCCCAGACAGAGCCCTTCCTGGTTCTGTTTCCCAGACAGAGCCCTTCCTGGTTCTATGTTTCCCAGACAGAGCCCCTCCTGGTTCTGTTTCCCAGACAGAGCCCCTCCTGGTTCTATGTTTCCCAGACAGAGCCCCTCCTGGTTCTCTGTTTCCCAGACAGAGCCCCTCCTGGTTCTCTGTTTCCCAGACAGAGCCCCTCCTGGTTCTCTGTTTCCCAGACAGAGCCCTTCCTGGTTCTATGTTTCCCATAGAACCCACATTCATAAAATAAAACATTATAGAGTTTAATCTCTTGCAATTCTACACAGTTTGCCAAAGGGTGGAGAGAAATATTTGCAGTTCTTTATATAATATCTGAGTGAGAGTGACAAACAAAATGAATGGGGGCCCCCGGTCGGTAATGAGACCATAATTACTACAAGTTTAGATATCTGGCTAGACTCATTTACCAATCGTATTTTTGATTTTTTGCAGACATGGGCTACAATGTATTATTCCAGTTCAGGCACTATTTAGATTTTTGCCACTAGATGGCAGCAGTGTATGTGCATTTTTTTTTGACTGATCCAATGAATCATTGTATTTCAGTTCAAAATGTTGTATCAAGTCTGCCCAAATGTGCCTATTAATACATTTCATAATTATGCACTCTCCTCAAACAATAGAATGGTATTCTTTCACTGTAATAGCTACTGTAAATTGGACAGTGCAGATAGATTAACAAGAATTGAAGCTTTCTGCCAATATCAGATATGTCTATGTCCTGGGAAATGTTCTGATGATGATGGTGTATACTGTATATGGTCAAAACAGCTGTGTTAGTAGATATACATGCTGTATAGATGTCAGTCAGCCTATAAACTAACTGCTGTGTCAGTTCATACTGTATACATACTGTATTGTATATTGGCTCTAATATTGCATTAAATCATCAGTTTATTTTCAGCGGGTGATCTCTTTGAACTTCTAAGCCTATTCACAATGATATTGGGGCTGGATGCTGATAGAGGGAAACTTGCTGAATGATCAGAGAAATGATAGTCAAAGCTTTTCTTTTAGGCTATTTACAGAAAAATAAGTCCTGGATGCTTTGATAGCATTAGACAACAAGAAATCCACAGGGGGCCGACCAATTGGATCCCGGTCTGCTTAAGTGTGCAGCGCCCATCATTGTCGGCTCAATAACCTACATTTTTATATTTAACATTGTTATCAGGAAATATTCCATAAGTATGGAAATCAGATCTTGTTCTGCCACTCCATAAGGACGGGGACAGTAGGGATCTTAATCATAATCGCCCCCATTTCAAGGCTTCCTGGTCTAGCTAAAATTCTACAATCCTTGGTAAATGTACAACTTTGATATTTTTTTATGAATGTAAATCAATCAGGGTTTAGGCCTGGACATCCAATCAGGGTTTAGGCCTGGACATCCAATCAGGGTTTAGGCCTGGACATCCAATCAGGGTTTAGGCCTGGGGTATAGCACTATTACAGCAACCACTTCAGTTGTTAACAATCGTTGTTAATGCTTTAAACACTAAAATGAAAATGTGCTGCTTTGTTTGTGGACTTTGATAATGTTGATCATGCAATTTAAATTGAATAAGTTGTCCTCGATAAGGCCTGAGCTCTGACACCTGTTAATGGTTTCTTAGTGACAGAACTCAGGCCATCGTGAGGTGTTCCGCAGGGGTCGATACTAGGACCTGTTCTATTTATATAAATGCTATTGGTCAATCTGTTAACATTTTTACATTTCCTCTATATGCAGACGATACTATTAGGTACTCAATTCCCCCGACTGCTGCCCTGGCTGTGACAAAGCTACAGGACGATTTTGCAGTCGTTCAGGAAGCCCTTACTGACTTTAAAACTCATGCTTAGTACAGGCAAAATGAAATAGTTGTTGTTTTCAAGTTCTCGCAAGATTGTCTCAGATGGATTACATCTTCACTCGATTGGATGGTTCTATAATCGAACGAGGCCTTGTATACAAATACTCTTTTGGATTGACAATGATTTATCTTTTTAAACATACGACTGAGCTTGTTAAGAAACTAAAATTTAAAGAGGCTCTTTTTACAGAAACGGATGTTGTCTCTCTCTCGTCAGCAGGAAGCAGATTGTGTAGTCAACCTTTTCTACCTGTTGTTATGGTGATACTATTTATCAACCGTTCTACCTGTTGTTATGGTGATACTATTTATCAACCGTTCTACCTGTTGTTATGGTGATACTATTTATCAACCGTTCTACCTGTTGTTATGGTGATACTATTTATCAACCTTTCTACCTGTTGTTATGGTGACACTATTTATCAACCTTTCTACCTGTTGTTATGGTGATACTATTTATCAACCGTTCTACCTGTTGTTATGGTGATACTATTTATCAAAATGCAGCTCCCTCTAGTCTAAACCCCCTGGGTGTTGTTCTTTCCACAGCTCCCTCTAGTCTTAACCCCCCGGGTGTCGTTCTTTCCACAGCTCCCTCTAGTCTAAACCCCCTGGGTGTCGTTCTTTCCACAGCTCCCTCTAGTCTAAACCCCCCTGGGTGTCGTTCTTTCCACAGCTCCCTCTAGTCTAAACCCCCTGGGTGTTGTTCTTTCCACAGCTCCCTCTAGTCTTAAACCCCCCTGGGTGTCGTTCTTTCCACAGCTCCCTCTAGTCTTAACCCCCTGGGTGTTGTTCTTTCCACAGCTCCCTCTAGTCTTAACCCCCTGGGTGTTGTTCTTTCCACAGCTCCCTCTAGTCTAAACCCCCCCGGGTGTCGTTCTTTCCACAGCTCCCTCTAGTCTTAAACCCCCCTGGGTGTCGTTCTTTCCACAGCTCCCTCTAGTCTTAAACCCCCCTGGGTGTCGTTCTTTCCACAGCTCCCTCTAGTCTTAAACCCCCCTGGGTGTCGTTCTTTCCACAGCTCCCTCTAGTCTAAACCCCCCGGGTGTCGTTCTTTCCACAGCTCCCTCTAGTCTTAAACCCCCCGGGTGTTGTTCTTTCCACAGCTCCCTCTAGTCTTAAACCCCCCGGGTGTCGTTCTTTCCACAGCTCCCTCTAGTCTTAAACCCCCCGGGTGTCGTTCTTTCCACAGCTCCCTCTAGTCTTAAACCCCCTGGGTGTCGTTCTTTCCACAGCTCCCTCTAGTCTAAACCCCCCTGGGTGTTGTTCTTTCCACAGCTCCCTCTAGTCTAAACCCCCTGGGTGTTGTTCTTTCCACAGCTCCCTCTAGTCTAAACCCCCCGGGTGTCGTTCTTTCCACAGCTCCCTCTAGTCTTAAACCCCCTGGGTGTTGTTCTTTCCACAGCTCCCTCTAGTCTAAACCCCCCGGGTGTCGTTCTTTCCACAGCTCCCTCTAGTCTAACCCCCCTGGGTGTTGTTCTTTCCACAGCTCCCTCTAGTCTTAAACCCCCCGGGTGTCGTTCTTTCCACAGCTCCCTCTAGTCTTAAACCCCCTGGGTGTTGTTCTTTCCACAGCTCCCTCTAGTCTAAAACCCCCCCGGGTGTTGTTCTTTCCACAGCTCCCTCTAGTCTTAAACACCCCGGGTGTTGTTCTTTCCACAGCTCCCTCTAGTCTTAACCCCCCGGGTGTTGTTCTTTCCACAGCTCCCTCTAGTCTAAACCCCCCGGGTGTCGTTCTTTCCACAGCTCCCTCTAGTCTTAACCCCCCCGGGTGTCGTTCTTTCCACAGCTCCCTCTAGTCTAAACCCCCCTGGGTGTCGTTCTTTCCACAGCTCCCTTCGTTTTATAACAGAAGACAGTTTTATTACTCGTCACTGTATTCTGAACCATAAGAACCATAAGACTTCTGAACGGGTAACCAATGGTTACCCGGACTGTTTGCACTGTGTCCCGCCTCCCGCCAAACCCCTCTTTTACGCTGCTGCTACTCTCTGTTCATCATATATGCATATTCACTTTAACCATATCTACATACTACCTCAATCAACCTGACTAACCGGTGTCTGTATGTAGCCTCGCTGCTTTTATTTTCAAATGTCTTTTTACTGTTGTTATTTCTTTACTTACCTACACACACACACACACACACACACACACACACACACACACACCTTTTTTTTGCACTATTGGTTAGAGCCTGTAAGTAATCATTTC
Source organism: Salmo trutta (assembly GCF_901001165.1). Taxonomy (NCBI): domain Eukaryota; kingdom Metazoa; phylum Chordata; class Actinopteri; order Salmoniformes; family Salmonidae; genus Salmo; species Salmo trutta. The sequence goes on from NW_021823412.1 coordinate 1,116,421, forward strand.
AGTGATTTGACCTCTTTTAAAGGCACGTACATCACATCCATTACTTTCTCTTTACTTACCGAGCATCACTGTTAAGATTTAAAATGACAAGTTATCAAACTCGTTCACTCTGGAGACTCTCTTTGGTGTCTAGAGACTTAGGTACATCAGCCTTTAATTTGCTTTCAACTTACATACGGAATGATTTATAATACACTTTAAAAATGGAGGAATTGGTGCCTCCAGGGCATTTCAGACAGTTGTTAGGAGACCTTTTTACTGAAGAATGGGTCTGTTTTTATCATTACGTTTGGCTATTTGTCTGTTTGTGTATTGCTGTGTGTAATAATGTGTAGGTTAATGTGTTTATTGTATTGTGGGGTGCTATACAGGGTTCATCTGGAAAAGAGACATTGGTCTCAGCAGGACTCCCTGTCAACGTAAAGGTTAAATAAAAACTATTAAATAATGGAGAGAAATGGGGTCTCAGGCTGGTTACTGACCGTAGCACTAAAACCTATGGACGACATGCTACATGCTACTACATGCTACATGCTCCCGAGTGGCGCAGCGGTCTAAGGCACTGCGTCTCAGTGCTAGAGGCGTCACTACAGACCCTGGTTCAATCCCGGGCTGTATCACAACCGGCCGTGATCGAGAGTCCCATATGATGGCGCACAATTGGCCCAGCGTCATCCGGGGTAGGCCGTCATTGTAAATAAGAATTTGTTCTTAACTGACTTGCCTCGTTAAATAAAGGTTAAACAAAACATGACATACATCACAGACCGATCAATACAGAGAGATGGAGTCCAATACACAGAGCTGTAGTGTGTGTGTAGTGTGTGTGTAGTGTGTGTGTAGTGTGTGTGTAGTGTGTGTGTAGTGTGTGTGTAGTGTGTGTAGTGTGTGTAGTGCGTGTAGTGTGTGTAGTGTGTGTCCATTATTCAGACAGTGTCGTAGTCCAGAAACACATCAGCAGTATTCAGCAGTAGTGGTTGTGTCGAGGCCGTAGTGCTGCTCACTGAGCTAAGTCTATGAGACGCTGCCCTCTGCTGGTCTGGAAGAACAGCTCCATAGCTCAGGTTCAGGTACACCTGCACACACACACACACACACACACACACACACACACAATCATCAACACAGAGCATGTTACATTAACCATTGCTGAAAGATACAATTGAGGATATGAACATTCATATTAATGCGTAAATGTAGATCGATAAATCCATATAAAGCTAAAATATATATATTTAAAAACTATACATGTATTTATGAACATACATTCTTGGTGTTTTCTGGCAGTAGTAGTTCAAATAATTATACCAAGTTATTGATTCCATTTCAATTCGATACAACTTTAATTCACATATATTGATAATTCTAGATGCATTTCAACAAACATTGCTGAACAGGTCCAGTACGTACATTCTTGGTGTCTTCTGACAGTAGAAGTTCAGTCCTCTCTACTAGATTCCTAAAGGAAGGTCTCTTCAGAGGGTCCTCACTCCAACAAGACAACATCATGTCATAACTACAGAGAGAGAGAGGAGATACAGGTCAGAAAACAAGCACAATCATACATTTACACGTTAGTCATTTAGCAGACTCTCTTATCCAGAGAGACTTACAGTAGGGAGTCATTTAGCAGACTCTCTTATCCAGAGAGACTTACAGTAGGGAGTCATTTAGCAGACTCTCTCATCCAGAGAGTCTTACAGTAGGGAGTCATTTAGCAGACTCTTATCCAGACAGACTTACAGTAGGGAGTCATTTAGCAGACTCTCTCATCCAGAGAGACTTACAGTAGGGAGTCATTTAGCAGACTCTCTCATCCAGAGAGACTTACAGTAGGGAGTCATTTAGCAGACTCTCTTATTCAGAGAGACTTACAGTAGGGAGTCATTTAGCAGACTCTCTTCTCCAGACAGACTTACAGTAGGGAGTCATTTAGCAGACTCTCTTATCCAGACAGACTTACAGTAGGGAGTCATTTAGCAGACTCTCTCATCCAGAGAGACTTACAGTAGGGAGTCATTTAGCAGACTTTCTCATCCAGAGAGACTTACAGTAGGGAGTCATTTAGCAGACTCTCTCATCCAGAGAGACTTACAGTAGGGAGTCATTTAGCAGACTCTCTTATCCAGAGAGACTTACAGTAGGGAGTCATTTAGCAGACTCTCTCATCCAGAGAGTCTTACAGTAGGGAGTCATTTAGCAGACTCTTATCCAGACAGACTTACAGTAGGGAGTCATTTAGCAGACTCTCTCATCCAGAGAGACTTACAGTAGGGAGTCATTTAGCAGACTCTTATCCAGACAGACTTACAGTAGGGAGTCATTTAGCAGACTCTCTCATCCAGAGAGACTTACAGTAGGGAGTCATTTAGCAGACTCTCTCATCCAGAGAGACTTACAGTAGGGAGTCATTTAGCAGACTCTCTCATCCAGAGAGACTTACAGTAGGGAGTCATTTAGCAGACTCTCTCATCCAGAGAGACTTACAGTAGGGAGTCATTTAGCAGACTCTCTCATCCAGAGAGACTTACAGTAGGGAGTCATTTAGCAGACTCTCTCATCCAGAGAGACTTACAGTAGGGAGTCATTAGCAGACTCTCTCATCCAGAGAGACTTACAGTAGGGAGTCATTTAGCAGACTCTCTCATCCAGAGAGACTTACAGTAGGGAGTCATTTAGCAGACTCTCTCATCCAGAGAGACTTACAGTAGGGAAGTCATTTAGCAGACTCTCTCATCCAGAGAGACTTACAGTAGGGAGTCATTTAGCAGACTCTCTCATCCAGAGAGACTTACAGTAGGGAGTCATTTAGCAGACTCTCTCAGCCAGAGAGACTTACCAGTAGGGAGTCATTTAGCAGACTCTCTCATCCAGAGAGACTTACAGTAGGGAGTCATTTAGCAGACTCTCTCATCCAGAGAGACTTACAGTAGGGAGTCATTTAGCAGACTCTCTCATCCAGAGAGACTTACAGTAGGGAGTCATTTAGCAGACTCTCTCATCCAGAGAGACTTACAGTAGGGAGTCATTTAGCAGACTCTCTCATCCAGAGAGACTTACAGTAGGGAGTCATTTAGCAGACTCTCTCATCCAGAGAGACTTACAGTAGGGAGTCATTTAGCAGACTCTCTCATCCAGAGAGACTTACAGTAGGGAGTCATTTAGCAGACTCTCTCATCCAGAGAGACTTACAGTAGGGAGTCATTTAGCAGACTCTCTCATCCAGAGAGACTTACAGTAGGGAGTCATTTAGCAGACTCTCTCATCCAGAGAGACTTACAGTAGGGAGTCATTTAGCAGACTCTCTCATCCAGAGAGACTTACAGTAGGGAGTCATTTAGCAGACTCTCTCATCCAGAGAGACTTACAGTAGGGAGTCATTTAGCAGACTCTCTCATCCAGAGAGACTTACAGTAGGGAGTCATTTAGCAGACTCTCTCATCCAGAGAGACTTACAGTAGGGAGTCATTTAGCAGACTCTCTCATCCAGAGAGACTTACAGTAGGGAGTCATTTAGCAGACTCTCTCATCCAGAGAGACTTACAGTAGGGAGTCATTTAGCAGACTCTCTCATCCAGAGAGACTTACAGTAGGGAGTCATTTAGCAGACTCTCTCATCCAGAGAGACTTACAGTAGGGAGTCATTTAGCAGACTCTCTCATCCAGAGAGACTTACAGTAGGGAGTCATTTAGCAGACTCTCTCATCCAGAGAGACTTACAGTAGGGAGTCATTTAGCAGACTCTCTCATCCAGAGAGACTTACAGTAGGGAGTCATTTAGCAGACTCTCTCATCCAGAGAGACTTACAGTAGGGAGTCATTTAGCAGACTCTCTCATCCAGAGAGACTTACAGTAGGGAGTCATTTAGCAGACTCTCTCATCCAGAGAGACTTACAGTAGGGAGTCATTTAGCAGACTCTCTCATCCAGAGAGACTTACAGTAGGGAGTCATTTAGCAGACTCTCTCATCCAGAGAGACTTACAGTAGGGAGTCATTTAGCAGACTCTCTCATCCAGAGAGACTTACAGTAGGGAGTCATTTAGCAGACTCTCTCATCCAGAGAGACTTACAGTAGGGAGTCATTTAGCAGACTCTCTCATCCAGAGAGACTTACAGTAGGGAGTCATTTAGCAGACTCTCTCATCCAGAGAGACTTACAGTAGGGAGTCATTTAGCAGACTCTCTCATCCAGAGAGACTTACAGTAGGGAGTCATTTAGCAGACTCTCTCATCCAGAGAGACTTACAGTAGGGAGTCATTTAGCAGACTCTCTCATCCAGAGAGACTTACAGTAGGGAGTCATTTAGCAGACTCTCTCATCCAGAGAGACTTACAGTAGGGAGTCATTTAGCAGACTCTCTCATCCAGAGAGACTTACAGTAGGGAGTCATTTAGCAGACTCTCTCATCCAGAGAGACTTACAGTAGGGAGTCATTTAGCAGACTCTCTCATCCAGAGAGACTTACAGTAGGGAGTCATTTAGCAGACTCTCTCATCCAGAGAGACTTACAGTAGGGAGTCATTTAGCAGACTCTCTCATCCAGAGAGACTTACAGTAGGGAGTCATTTAGCAGACTCTCTCATCCAGAGAGACTTACAGTAGGGAGTCATTTAGCAGACTCTCTCATCCAGAGAGACTTACAGTAGGGAGTCATTTAGCAGACTCTCTCATCCAGAGAGACTACAGTAGGGAGTACAGACTCTCTCATCCAGAGAGACTTACAGTAGGGAGTCATTTAGCAGACTCTCTCATCCAGAGAGACTTACAGTAGGGAGTCATTTAGCAGACTCTCTCATCCAGAGAGACTTACAGTAGGGAGTCATTTAGCAGACTCTCTCATCCAGAGAGACTTACAGTAGGGAGTCATTAGCAGACTCTCTCATCCAGAGAGACTTACAGTAGGGAGTCATTTAGCAGACTCTCTCATCCAGAGAGACTTACAGTAGGGAGTCATTTAGCAGGACTCTCTCATCCAGAGAGACTTACAGTAGGGAGTCATTTAGCAGACTCTCTCATCAGAGAGACTTACAGTAGGGAGTCATTTAGCAGACTCTCTCATCCAGAGAGACTTACAGTAGGGAGTCATTTAGCAGACTCTCTCATCCAGAGAGACTTACAGTAGGGAGTCATTTAGCAGACTCTCTCATCCAGAGAGACTTACAGTAGGGAGTCATTTAGCAGACTCTCTCATCCAGAGAGACTTACAGTAGGGAGTCATTTAGCAGACTCTCTCATCCAGAGAGACTTACAGTAGGGAGTCATTTAGCAGACTCTCTCATCCAGAGAGACTTACAGTAGGGAGTCATTTAGCAGACTCTCTCATCCAGAGAGACTTACAGTAGGGAGTCATTTAGCAGACTCTCTCATCCAGAGAGACTTACAGTAGGGAGTCATTTAGCAGACTCTCTCATCCAGAGAGACTTACAGTAGGGAGTCATTTAGCAGACTCTCTCATCCAGAGAGACTTACAGTAGGGAGTCATTTAGCAGACTCTCTCATCCAGAGAGACTTACAGTAGGGAGTCATTTAGCAGACTCTCTCATCCAGAGAGACTTACAGTAGGGAGTCATTTAGCAGACTCTCTCATCCAGAGAGACTTACAGTAGGGAGTCATTTAGCAGACTCTCTCATCCAGAGAGACTTACAGTAGGGAGTCATTTAGCAGACTCTCTCATCCAGAGAGACTTACAGTAGGGAGTCATTTAGCAGACTCTCTCATCCAGAGAGACTTACAGTAGGGAGTCATTTAGCAGACTCTCTCATCCAGAGAGACTTACAGTAGGGAGTCATTTAGCAGACTCTCTCATCCAGAGAGACTTACAGTAGGGAGTCATTTAGCAGACTCTCTCATCCAGAGAGACTTACAGTAGGGAGTCATTAGCAGACTCTCTCATCCAGAGAGACTTACAGTAGGGAGTCATTTAGCAGACTCTCTCATCCAGAGAGACTTACAGTAGGGAGTCATTTAGCAGACTCTCTCATCCAGAGAGACTTACAGTAGGGAGTCATTTAGCAGACTCTCTCATCCAGAGACTTACAGTAGGGAGTCATTAGCAGACTCTCTCATCCAGAGAGACTTACAGTAGGGGAGTCATTTAGCAGACTCTCTCATCCAGAGAGACTTACAGTAGGGAGTCATTTAGCAGACTCTCTCATCCAGAGAGACTTACAGTAGGGAGTCATTTAGCAGACTCTCTCATCCAGAGAGACTTACAGTAGGGAGTCATTTAGCAGACTCTCTCATCCAGAGAGACTTACAGTAGGGAGTCATTTAGCAGACTCTCTCATCCAGAGAGACTTACAGTAGGGAGTCATTTAGCAGACTCTCTCATCCAGAGAGACTTACAGTAGGGAGTCATTTAGCAGACTCTCTCATCCAGATAGTAGGGTCATTAGCAGACTCTCTCATCCAGAGAGACTTACAGTAGGGAGTCATTTAGCAGACTCTCTCATCCAGAGAGACTTACAGTAGGGAGTCATTTAGCAGACTCTCTCATCCAGAGAGACTTACAGTAGGGAGTCATTTAGCAGACTCTCTCATCCAGAGAGACATACAGTAGGGAGTCATTTAGCAGACTCTCTTATCCAGAGAGACTTACAGTAGGGAGTCATTTAGCAGACTCTCTCATCCAGACAGACTTACAGTAGGGAGTCATTTAGCAGACTCTCTTATCCAGAGAGACATACAGTAGGGAGTCATTTAGCAGACTCTCTCATCCAGAGAGACTTACAGTAGGGAGTCATTTAGCAGACTCTCTCATCCAGAGAGACTTACAGTAGGGAGTCATTTAGCAGACTCTCTCATCCAGACAGTCTTACAGTAGGGAGTCATTTAGCAGACTCTCTCATCCAGAGAGACTTACAGTAGGGAGTCATTTAGCAGACTCTCTCATCCAGAGAGACTTACAGTAGGGAGTCATTTAGCAGACTCTCTCATCCAGAGAGACTTACAGTAGGGAGTCATTTAGCAGACTCTCTTATCCAGAGAGACTTACAGTAGGGAGTCATTTAGCAGACTCTCTCATCCAGAGAGACTTACAGTAGGGAGTCATTTAGCAGACTCTCATCCAGAGAGACTTACAGTAGGGAGTCATTTAGCAGACTCTCTCATCCAGAGAGACTTACAGTAGGGAGTCATTTAGCAGACTCTCTTATCCAGAGAGACTTACAGTAGGGAGTCATTTAGCAGACTCTCTCATCCAGAGAGACTTACAGTAGGGAGTCATTTAGCAGACTCTCTCATCCAGAGAGACTTACAGTAGGGAGTCATTTAGCAGACTCTCTTATCCAGAGAGACTTACAGTAGGGAGTCATTTAGCAGACTCTCTCATCCAGAGAGACTTACAGTAGGGAGTCATTTAGCAGACTCTCTTATCCAGAGAGACATACAGTAGGGAGTCATTTAGCAGACTCTCTTATCCAGAGAGACTTACAGTAGGGAGTCATTTAGCAGACTCTCTCATCCAGAGAGACTTACAGTAGGGAGTCATTAGGAGACTCTCTCATCCAGACAGTCTTACAGTAGGGAGTCATTTAGCAGACTCTCTCATCCAGACAGTCTTACAGTAGGGAGTCATTTAGCAGACTCTCTCATCCAGAGAGACTTACAGTAGGGAGTCATTTAGCAGACTCTCTCATCCAGAGAGACTTACAGTAGGGAGTCATTTAGCAGACTCTCTTATCCAGAGAGACTTACAGTAGGGAGTCATTTAGCAGACTCTCTCATCCAGAGAGACTTACAGTAGGGAGTCATTTAGCAGACTCTCTTATCCAGAGAGACATACAGTAGGGAGTCATTTAGCAGACTCTCTTATCCAGAGAGACTTACAGTAGGGAGTCATTTAGCAGACTCTCTCATCCAGAGAGACTTACAGTAGGGAGTCATTTAGCAGACTCTCTCATCCAGACAGTCTTACAGTAGGGAGTCATTTAGCAGACTCTCTCATCCAGACAGTCTTACAGTAGGGAGTCATTTAGCAGACTCTCTCATCCAGAGAGACTTACAGTAGGGAGTCATTTAGCAGACTCTCTTATCCAGAGATACTTACAGTAGGGAGTCATTTAGCAGACTCTCTTATCCAGAGAGACTTACAGTAGGGAGTCATTTAGCAGACTCTCTCATCCAGAGAGACTTACAGTAGGGAGTCATTTAGCAGACTCTCTCATCCAGAGAGACTTACAGTAGGGAGTCATTTAGCAGACTCTCTCATCCAGAGAGACTTACAGTAGGGAGTCATTTAGCAGACTCTCTCATCCAGAGAGACTTACAGTAGGGAGTCATTTAGCAGACTCTCTCATCCAGAGAGACTTACAGTAGGGAGTCATTTAGCAGACTCTCTTATCCAGAGAGACTTACAGTAGGGAGTCATTTAGCAGACTCTCTCATCCAGAGAGACTTACAGTAGGGAGTCATTTAGCAGACTCTCTTATCCAGAGAGACTTACAGTAGGGAGTCATTTAGCAGACTCTCTCATCCAGACAGACTTACAGTAGGGAGTCATTTAGCAGACTCTCTTATCCAGACAGTCTTACAGTAGGGAGTCATTTAGCAGACTCTCTTATCCAGAGAGACTTACAGTAGGGAGTCATTTAGCAGACTCTTATCCAGAGAGACTTACAGTAGGGAGTCATTTAGCAGACTCTCTCATCCAGAGAGACTTACAGTAGGGAGTCATTTAGCAGACTCTCTCATCCAGAGAGACTTACAGTAGGGAGTCATTTAGCAGACCAGATCTCCTTACATTTCTGTGGGAGCCACCTCAGGTCTGTTCATTCTGTGTCCTTCCTGGATCATCCTGTAGAACGCTGAACCCACCTGCATACCAGGGTACGGACTGCTGCCTACACACACACACACACACACACACACACACACGCACACACACAAAGACACACACACACACACACACACACACACACACACACACACACACACACACACACACACACACACACACACGCACACACACACACACACACGCACACACAAAGACACAAACAGACAAAGACACAGTTAGTATATTCCCCAAACGTGCGCGTGTGTGTCTTCATGACGTTGTGTGTGTGAGTATATATACTGTATCCAAGGTGACTATAGTTACCACGTGACCAGACATCACTGTATCCAAGGTGACTATAGTTACCACGTGACCAGACATCACTCTCCAAGGTGACTATAGTTACCACGTGACCAGACATCACTCTCCAAGGTGACTATAGTTACCATGTGACCAGACATCACTCTCCAAGGTGACTATAGTTACCATGTGACCAGACATCACTGTCCAAGGTGACTATAGTTACCATGTGACCAGACATCACTGTATCCAAGGTGACTATAGTTACCATGTGACCAGACATCACTCTCCAAGGTGACTATAGTTACCATGTGACCAGACATCACTCTCCAAGGTGACTATAGTTACCACGTGACCAGACATCACTCTCCAAGGTGACTATAGATCCCATGTGACCAGACATCACTGTCCAAGGTGACTATAGTTACCATGTGACCAGACATCACTGTATCCAAGGTGACTATAGTTACCACGTGACCAGACATCACTCTCCAAGGTGACTATAGTTACCACGTGACCAGACATCACTATCCAAGGTGACTATAGTTACCATGTGACCAGACATCACTCTCCAAGGTGACTATAGTTACCATGTGACCAGACATCACTCTCCAAGGTGACTATAGTTACCATGTGACCAGACATCACTGTATCCATGGTGACTATAGTTACCATGTGACCAGACATCACTCTCCAAGGTGACTATAGTTACCATGTGACCAGACATCACTCTCCAAGGTGACTATAGTTACCATGTGACCAGACATCACTGTCCAAGGTGACTATAGTTACCACGTGACCAGACATCACTCTCCAAGGTGACTATAGTTACCACGTGACCAGACATCACTCTCCAAGGTGACTATAGTTACCATGTGACCAGACATCACTCTCCAAGGTGACTATAGTTACCACGTGACCAGACATCACTCTCCAAGGTGACTATAGATCCCATGTGACCAGACATCACTGTCCAAGGTGACTATAGTTACCATGTGACCAGACATCACTGTATCCAAGGTGACTATAGTTACCACGTGACCAGACATCACTCTCCAAGGTGACTATAGTTACCACGTGACCAGACATCACTATCCAAGGTGACTATAGTTACCATGTGACCAGACATCACTCTCCAAGGTGACTATAGTTACCATGTGACCAGACATCACTCTCCAAGGTGACTATAGTTACCATGTGACCAGACATCACTGTATCCATGGTGACTATAGTTACCATGTGACCAGACATCACTCTCCAAGGTGACTATAGTTACCATGTGACCAGACATCACTCTCCAAGGTGACTATAGTTACCATGTGACCAGACATCACTGTCCAAGGTGACTATAGTTACCACGTGACCAGACATCACTCTCCAAGGTGACTATAGTTACCATGTGACCAGACATCACTCTCCAAGGTGACTATAGTTACCATGTGACCAGACATCACTCTCCAAGGTGACTATAGTTACCATGTGACCAGACATCACTCTCCAAGGTGACTATAGTTACCATGTGACCAGACATCACTGTATCCATGGTGACTATAGTTACCATGTGACCAGACATCTCTCTCCAAGGTGACTATAGTTACCACGTGACCAGACATCACTGTCCAAGGTGACTATAGTTACCATGTGACCAGACATCACTCTCCAAGGTGACTATAGTTACCATGTGACCAGACATCACTGTATCCAAGGTGACTATAGTTACCATGTGACCAGACATCACTGTATCCAAGGTGACTATAGTTACCATGTGACCAGACATCACTGTATCCAAGGTGACTACAGTTACCATGTGACCAGACATCACTGTATCCAAGGTGACTATAGTTACCATGTGACCAGACATCACTGTATCCAAGGTGACTATAGTTACCATGTGACCAGACATCACTCTCCAAGGTGACTATAGTTACCATGTGACCAGACGTCACTGTCCAAGGTGACTATAGTTACCATGTGACCAGACATCACTGTCCAAGGTGACTATAGTTACCACGTGACCAGACATCACTGTCCAAGGTGACTATAGTTACCATGTGACCAGACATCACTGTCCAAGGTGACTATAGTTACCACGTGACCAGACATCACTGTCCAAGGTGACTATAGTTACCATGTGACCAGACATCACTGTCCAAGGTGACTATAGTTACCATGTGACCAGACATCACTGTCCAAGGTGACTATAGTTACCATGTGACCAGACATCACTGTATCCAAGGTGACTATAGTTACCATGTGACCAGACATCACTGTATCCAAGGTGACTATAGTTACCATGTGACCAGACATCACTCTCCAAGGTGACTATAGTTACCACGTGACCAGACATCACTCTCCAAGGTGACTATAGTTACCACGTGACCAGACATCACTCTCCAAGGTGACTATAGTTACCATGTGACCAGACATCACTCTCCAAGGTGACTATAGTTACCATGTGACCAGACATCACTGTATCCAAGGTGACTATAGTTACCATGTGACCAGACATCACTGTCCAAGGTGACTATAGTTACCATGTGACCAGACATCACTGTATCCAAGGTGACTATAGTTACCACGTGACCAGACATCACTCTCCAAAGTGACTATAGTTACCACGTGACCAGACATCACTATCCAAGGTGACTATAGTTACCATGTGACCAGACATCACTGTCCAAGCTGACTATAGTTACCACGTGACCAGACATCACTGTCCAAGGTGACTATAGTTACCATGTGACCAGACATCACTCTCCAAGGTGACTATAGTTACCACGTGACCAGACATCACTCTCCAAGGTGACTATAGTTACCACGTGACCAGACATCACTCTCCAAGGTGACTATAGTTACCATGTGACCAGACATCACTCTCCAAGGTGACTATAGTTACCATGTGACCAGACATCACTGTATCCAAGGTGACTATAGTTACCATGTGACCAGACATCACTGTCTAAGGTGACTATAGTTACCATGTGACCAGACATCACTGTATCCAAGGTGACTATAGTTACCACGTGACCAGACATCACTCTCCAAGGTGACTATAGTTACCATGTGACCAGACATCACTCTCCAAGGTGACTATAGTTACCATGTGACCAGACATCACTATCCAAGGTGACTATAGTTACCACGTGACCAGACATCACTGTCCAAGGTGACTATAGTTACCACGTGACCAGACATCACTGTCCAAAGTGACTATAGTTACCATGTGACCAGACATCACTCTCCAAGGTGACTATAGTTACCATGTGACCAGACATCACTGTATCCAAGGTGACTATAGTTACCATGTGACCAGACATCACTGTATCCAAGGTGACTATAGTTACCATGTGACCAGACATCACTGTATCCAAGGTGACTATAGTTACCATGTGACCAGACATCACTGTATCCAAGGTGACTATAGTTACCATGTGACCAGACATCACTCTCCAAGGTGACTATAGTTACCACGTGACCAGACATCACTATCCAAGGTGACTATAGTTACCACGTGACCAGACATCACTGTCCAAGGTGACTATAGTTACCATGTGACCAGACATCACTGTCCAAGGTGACTATAGTTACCACGTGACCAGACATCACTGTCCATGGTGACTATAGTTACCATGTGACCAGACATCACTGTCCAAGGTGACTATAGTTACCATGTGACCAGACATCACTCTCCAAGGTGACTATAGTTACCATGTGACCAGACATCACTGTATCCAAGGTGACTATAGTTACCACGTGACCAGACATCACTGTCCAAGGTGACTATAGTTACCATGTGACCAGACATCACTGTCCAAGGTGACTATAGTTACCATGTGACCAGACATCACTCTCCAAGGTGACTATAGTTACCACGTGACCAGACATCACTCTCCAAGGTGACTATAGTTACCACGTGACCAGACATCACTGTCCAAGGTGACTATAGTTACCATGTGACCAGACATCACTCTCCAAGGTGACTATAGTTACCATGTGACCAGACATCACTGTTCAAGGTGACTATAGTTACCACGTGACCAGACATTACTCTCCAAGGTGACTATAGTTACCATGTGACCAGACATCACTCTCCAAGGTGACTATAGTTACCACGTGACCAGACATCACTGTCCAAGGTGACTATAGTTACCATGTGACCAGACATCACTGTCCAAGGTGACTATAGTTACCATGTGACCAGACATCACTGTCCAAGGTGACTATAGTTACCATGTGACCAGACATCACTGTCCAAGGTGACTATAGTTATGTACTGTACATTACCTAAAGAGAATATTTCCCAGAGCAGGATACCGTATGACCAGACATCACTCTCCAAGGTGTAAACACCGTCAAAGATACTCTCTGGAGACATCCACTTCACTGGGAGACGGGCCTGGAACACACAGGAAACGCATCATCAGGGGGAGACAACACCCACAGGAAACGCATCATCAGGGGGAGACAACACCCACAGGAAACGCATCATCAGGGGGAGACAACACCCACAAGAAACACATCATCAAGGGGAGACAACACACACAGGAAACGCATCATCGTGGGGAGACAACACACACAGGAAACACATCATCAGGAGAAGACAACACACACAGGAAATACATCATCAGGTGGAGACAACACACACAGGAAATACATCATCAGGAGAAAACAACACACACAGGAAACACATTATCAGGAGAAGACAACACACACAGGAAATACATCAGGGGGAGACAACACACACAGGAAATGCATCATCGGGGGGGAGACAGCACACACAGGAAACACATCATCAGGGTGAAACAGGAAGTGGCTATTAGTTTTAAAGGGATAGTTTGGAAATGTTTACTTACCTTGACAGTCATTGTCCAGAGACTACTCTCAAGATAAGGAAGCATATCTAAACATGTAAAATGTCTGAACTATCACTCTGAGATTCCGTTGTGTTACAATGCTTGCTTTTTACTTGTTGTTCTTTAATGGTAAAACCTGAGCAGCCTTCTTGTATTTCACACTCGTTCTACAACAAAAATACTCACACACACACACACACACACACACACACACTTACATTGCCTCTGAGGACGTAGTTAGAGTCGGTGGTGATGTCTCGGGCCAGTCCGAAGTCACAGATCTTGGCTACTCTCCCCTGAGTCAGCAGAATGTTCCTGGCTGCTAGGTCTCTGTGGATACACTACACACACACACACAGACACATTTAGTAAAGAATCAACCATATACAGAAATAAATACATAGAAGACAGAAACACAGACAGCAGCTGGCTCTAACTCAGTGGAGACCTGTCATTCAGGGCAGAGCCCCACTTGTTTAGCTACAAAATACAAAAATAAACAAATAAAAAAAGTTGCCTGTTTCTCATTTTATTCCGTGTCACATATCAGTTTGCAAACAATGTAAAAAAATAATAAATAAACAAATCCTTGAGTTAATAAAGCCGCATACAAACATGATCTCTTTCTTGGCAGAATTCATGCCAACAGAAGCCATACCAAAATAAAAATTAAAAACATAGAAAATTATGTATTTTTCGTCTCTGTGTATTACATCATTTTCCTTCATCTCTCCAGAGGCTGAATGTATCTCACAGGAGAAAGCGTCCGAGTGAGCGAAAACAGCGCCCCTCTGTCTCTCTATGTGTAGGCAATCTATCTGATGCTGTGTGGTCAAAAAGAGTATGACAATGTTGCCGCCTGTAGCATTGATAGCAAGGGAAGCCAGCGAGCATTTGGCCTCCCTTTCATTAAAAAAAAGTATAAAATAATAGTCAATCAGCGTTGAGCTAAACTGAACGAGCTCAACTGTGATTGGTCCTGGCGCACCAAAAAAAAAGTGTCAAGGGAAGCCAGCTTGGATTTGGCTTCACTCCTATCAGATCACATTGAGATCATACGTCATGGACAGAAACAACTTGAATTGTTTCATCTCGTGTTGTTGTCTTCTGGTGGATAGCTAGTGTAAACTGGTCCTTTCCTAAATTAGCCATGGATGGAGATGGGGATTTGGACTTGTGGTTTTATTTAATTCTCCATACTGGCTAATGATTATAACGGTGATTCTGATCCAACCATTAATTCATACATTGTTGTGCTCCTGGTCTGAGAGGATGGAAGTTCAACATGTAGCTAGATGTAGAAGGCTAATGTTAACTAGCTAACGTTGCCCATGAATGGAAGTTAGGCTAGCGAGCATTTTAGCCATGTAGCCTAGGACAACAAACAAGAAAAGTGTGTACTGTATAACAGAGTGATAGACTGTGTACTGTATAACAGAGTGATAGACTGTGTACTGTATAACAGAGTGATAGACTGTGTACTGTATAACAGAGTGATAGACCGTGTACTGTATAACAGAGTGATAGACTGTGTACTGTATAACAGAGTGATAGACTGTGTACTGTATAACAGAGTGATAGACCGTGTACTGTATAACAGAGTGATAGACTGTGTCCTGTATAACAGAGTGATAGACCGTGTCCTGTATAACAGAGTGATAGACCGTGTGCTGTATAACAGAGTGATAGACTGTGTACTGTATAACAGAGTGATAGACCGTGTACTGTATAACAGAGTGATAGACCGTGTACTGTATAACAGAGTGATAGACCGTGTACTGTATAACAGAGTGATAGACTGTGTACTGTATAACAGAGTGATAGACTGTGTACTGTATAACAGAGTGATAGACCGTGTACTGTATAACAGAGTGATAGACTGTGTCCTGTATAACAGAGTGATAGACCATTTGCTGTATAACAGAGTGATAGACTGTGTACTGTATAACAGAGTGATAGACTGTGTACTGTATAACAGAGTGATAGACTGTGTACTGTATAACAGAGTGATAGACCGTGTACTGTATAACAGAGTGATAGACTGTGTACTGTATAACAGAGTGATAGACTGTGTACTGTATAACAGAGTGATAGACTGTGTACTGTATAACAGAGTGATAGACTGTGTACTATATAACAGAGTGATAGACCGTGTACTGTATAACAGAGTGATAGACCGTGTACTGTATAACAGAGTGATAGACTGTGTACTGTATAACAGAGTGATAGACTGTGTACTGTATAACAGAGTGATAGACTGTGTACTGTATAACAGAGTGATAGACTGTGTACTGTATAACAGAGTGATAGACTGTGTACCATGCTGTAGGCCATGTAACTGTTTGCTACAGTGGGGGGAAAAAAGTATTTGATCACCTGCTGATTTTGTACGTTTGCCCACTGACAAAGAAATTATCAGTCTTTAATTTTAATGGTAGGTTTATTTGAACAGTGAGAGACAGAATAACAACAAAAAAATCCAGAAAAACGGATGTCAAAAATGTTATAAAATGATTTGCATTTTAATGAGGGAAATAAGTATTTGACCCCTCTGCAAAACATGACTTAGTACTTGGTGGCAAAACCCTTGTTGGCAATCACAGAGGTCAGATGTTTCTTGTAGTTGGCCACCAGGTTTGCACACATCTCAGGAGGGATTTTGTCCCACTCCTCTTTGCAGATCTTCTCCAAGTCATTAAGGTTTCGAGGCTGACGTTTGGCAACTCGAACCTTCAGCTCCCTCCACATATTTTCTATGGGATTAAGGTCTGGAGACTGGCTAGGCCACTCCAGGACCTTAATGTGCTTCTTCTTGAGCCACTCCTTTGTTGCCTTGGCCGTGTGTTTTGGGTCATTGTCATACTGGAATACCCATCCACGACCCATTTTCAATGTCCTGGCTGAGGGAAGGAGGTTCTCACCCAAGATTTCACAGTACATGGCCCCGCCCATCGTCCCTTTGATGCGGTGAATTTGTCCTGTCCCCTTAGCAGAAAAACACCCCCAAAGCATAATGTTTCCACCTCCATGTTTGACGATGGGGATGGTGTTCTTGGTGTCATAGGCAGCATTCCTCCTCCTCCAAACAAGTCGAGTTGAGTTGATGCCAAAGAGCTCCATTTTGGTCTCATCTGACCACAACACTTTCACCAGTTGTCCTCTGAGTCATTCAGATGTTCATTGGCAAACTTCAGACGAGCATGTATATGTGCTTTCTTGAGCAGGGGGACCTTGCGGGGGCTGCAGGATTTCAGTCCTTCACGGCGTAGTGTGTTACCAATTGTTTTCTTGGTGACTATGGTCCCAGCTGCCTTGAGATCATTGACAAGATCCTCCCGTGTAGTTCTGGGCTGATTCCTCACCGTTCTCATGATCATTGCAACTCCACGAGGTGAGATCTTGCATGGAGCCCCAGGCCGAGGGATATTGACAGTTCTTTTGTGTTTCTTCCATTTGCGAATAATCGCACCAACTGTTGTCACCTTCTCACCAAGTTGCTTGGCGATGGTCTTGTAGCCCATTCCAGCCTTGTGTAGGTCTACAATCTTGTCCCTGACATCCTTGGAGAGCTCTTTGGTCTTGGCCATAGTGGAGAGTTTGGAATCTGATTGATTGATTGCTTCTGTGGACAGGTGTCTTTTATACAGGTAACAAACTGAGATTAGGAGCACTCCCTTTAAGAGTGTGCTCCTAATCTCAGCTCGTTACCTGTATAAAAGACACCTGGGAGCCAGAAATCTTTCTGATTGAGAGGGGGTCAAATACTTATTTCCCTCATTAAAATGCAAATCATTTTATAACATTTTTGACACGTGTTTTTCTGGATATTTTTGTTGTTGTTATTCTGTCTCTCACTGTTCAAATAAACCTACCATTACAATTATAGACTGATCGTTTCTTTGTCAGTGGGCAAACATACAAAATCAGCAGGGGATCAAATACTTTTTTCCCTCACTGTACATGTAATATGTTTTGTGGATTTAACCGGACAGATGTTGCTTTCCGGTTTTGTGATGAAACAAAGGAGTGGTTGAATTTATTCTGACAATGTCTTCTTATTGACTCACCCCTTAGGACTATATATCACAGTGTCAAGGCATATGAACTAACAGGTTGTAGAGCAAACAAAACAGGCTACAACAAAACATGCTAACATGGGCTCAGTATTACCAATGACAAGGGAGAGCGTGTTAGCATGTTAGCGTGTTAGCATGTTTTGTTGTAACCTCTGTAAGCTTCTCTCTCATCATTATTCATGATTCATTCATAGTTTTTCTTAATCAAGGTATTATCAGGATTAATTTAGAAGTGTTCAGAAACATGTTCTATTCTTACCTCAATAGAAAATGTCACAAGACATTATTCACCATTCAGTTCTGGTTGGGAAAAACACAACCCAAACAGAACCCAAGGAGTTTGTAGAGTTACGCTTGATGTAGTCATAGCATGCAAGGAAGATGGGACCAAATACCAAAACTTGTCACAACTTTCATCTCATTAATCTAGAGATTCACATACTTTTTTCCCACAAAGAAATGGAATGTCGGATCAATTTGCTCAATGAAGAAATTAAAAACTCCAATTGTTTTTTGTGTAATGTGTTTAATGAGGTTGACTGTATCTATTGTTGGGACAGATGAAGATCTGATCACATGTTTAGGTGAAACAGAAAAGGCTGAAGGGGCACAGACTTTATCTCAGCACTGTAGATTTCTATAGACAAACTATAAACCACTTTTCAACTGTGTCTGTGTATATGTGTGTCTGTGTGAATGTGTGTGTGTGTGTGTGTGTGTGTGTGTGTGTGTGTGTGTGTGTGTGTGTGTGTGTGTGTGTGTGTGTGTGTGTGTGTGTGTTCCTCAGAACCTTACATTCTTAGAGGTGATGTACTCCATTCCCTTAGCCACCTGGTAGGAGAAGCTCAGTAGATCCTCTGTGTCCACAGACAACTCATCTATACTCAGACATCCCTTATCATCTAGAGAGAGACAGAGAGGGAGAGTGGGAGGGAGAGAGGGGGGAGAGAAAGGAGAGGGGGTGAGAGAGGGGAGATAGAGAGAGAGAGGAAGAGAGAGAGAGGAAGAGAGAGAGGGGAGAGAGAGAGAGAGAAAGAGAGGGGAGAGAGGGAGAGAGAGAGAGAGGGAGAGAGCGAGAGAGGAAGAGAGGGAGCGAGAGGAAGAGAGAGAGGGGAGAGAGAGAGAGAGAGGAAGAGAGAGAGGCGAGAGGAAGAGAGAGAGGGGAGAGAGAGAGAGAGAGAGAGAGAGAGAGAGAGGAAGAGAGAGAGGGGAGAGAGGGAGAGAGAGAGAGGGAGAGAGGAAGAGAGGAAGAGAGGAAGAGAGGGAGGAAGAGAGGGAGCGAGAGGAAGAGAGAGAGGGGAGAGGGGGAGAGAGGGGGGAGATCAGAGAGGGGGTGAGAGAGGGGAGAGAGAGAGCGATAGAGGGGCAGAGAGAGGGAGAGAGGAAGAGAGAGGGGAGAGAGAGGAAGGGGGGAGAGGGGGAGAGAAAAGAGAGGGGGTGAGAGAGGGTAGGAGAGAAAGGGGGAGAGGGTAGGAGAGAAAGAGGGGGAGGGTAGGAGAGAAAGAGGGAGAGGGTAGGAGAGAAAGAGGGAGAGGGTAGGAGAGAAAGAGGGGGAGAGGGTAGGAGAGAAAGAGGGGGAGAGGGTAGAAGAGAGAGGGGGGAGAGGGGGAGAAAGATATTTAGCCCATATTGTCAGCGATATGTGTTTAAAAATATAAAATGTTTCTGGATGAATCCACATAAGGCTTTGATTAAACCAAGTAGTGCAGGGAATCATGTGAGAGGACTACATTATCGATTCATACAGGATTATGGTGTATGGTGGGAAATGTAGTTTTACCTGACTGGGAGGACGTTCTGTCTGTCTCAGACGGACGCATAGGCATGTAACTGCTACCGTTCCCATCTCTAAACACACACACACACACACACACACACACACACACACACACACACGGATGCAGACAGACATACACACACACACACACCGATGCAGACAGACAGACACACACACAGACACAAACATGCAGACACACACACATGCAGACACACACACATGCAGACACACACACATGCAGACACACACACACACAGATGCATGCAGACACACACACACACGCATGCATGCAGACACACACACATGCATGCAGACACACACACGCATGCATGCAGACACACACGCATGCATGCAGACACACACACACACATGCATGTAGACACACACACACACACACACACACACACACACACACACACGCATGTAGACACACGCACACACACATGTAGATACACGCACACACACATGTAGACACACGCACACACACCCACACCCACGCAGACACATAAAGAGAGAGGAATGAAACACAGACATATTATAATGAGTAAAGTACAACACACACACACACACATACATACACATTCACACACACACCACACACAGACACACACCACAGACACACACACACCACGTACACCCCCCACACCACACACACAGACACCACACACACACACACCACACACACACACACCACACACACAGACCTCTGTGGTTCTGGGGGGTTGTTGATGTTGCGGTAGTACCCATCAGCAGCCTGGGCGCTGAAGAACGTCTCTCTCTTCCTACGCAGGAAGTTGAGCAGATCTCCATAGCAACAGTACTCTGTGATCACCAGCGTCGGCCCTGACAGGAAGTAAATGATCTGGGTAAGAGTTCAGACAGCAGGACGGGACCACAAACTGTCATACAACTCTTTCCACCAGAACACGTTCATATAAACTCTAAACTTTGAAGTTTATAAAGAAAGCTCCAATTGATTATTGATTATGAAGCAAATTAAGTGAGTAGATGCCTCATTTCCTGGACTCAGAACAAATTTATGTTCAATGTGGACTAAATTCAGAGACTCTGTTCATTGAAAGTGCTTTCCAATGAGTCCAGAAATAGGCTTAATCTGGATCTGGTAAAACATCCCTTTAATCTGGATCTGGTAAAACATCCCTTTAATCTGGTAAAACATCCCTTTAATCTGGATCTGGTAAAACATCCCTTTAATCTGGTAAAACATCCCTTTAATCTGGTAAAACATCCCTTTAATCTGGTTCTGGTAAACATCCCTTTAATCTGGATCTGGTAAAACATCCCTTTAATCTGGTAAAACATCCCTTTAATCTGGTAAAACATCCCTTTAATCTGGTAAAACATCCCTTTAATCTGGATCTGGTAAAACATCCCTTTAATCTGGTAAAACATCCCTTTAATCTGGATCTGGTAAAACATCCCTTTAATCTGGATCTGGTAAAACATCCCTTTAATCTGGATCTGGTAAAACATCCCTTTAATCTGGATCTGGTAAAACATCCCTTTAATCTGGTTCTGGTAAAACATCCCTTTAATCTGGTAAAACATCCCTTTAATCTGGATCTGGTAAAACATCCCTTTAATCTGGATCTGGTAAAACATCCCTTTAATCTGGATCTGATAAAACATCCCTTTAATCTGGATCTGGTAAAACATCCCTTTAATCTGGATCTGGTAAAACATCCCTTTAATCTGGATCTGATAAAACATCCCTTTAATCTGGATCTGGTAAAACATCTCTTTAATCTGGATCTGGTAAAACATCCCTTTAATCTGGTAAAACATCCCTTTAATCTGGATCTGGTAAAACATCCCTTTAATCTGGTAAACACCCTTAATCTGGATCTGGTAAAACATCCCTTTAATCTGGATCTGGTAAAACATCCCTTTAATCTGGATCTGGTAAAACATCCCTTTAATCTGGTAAAACATCCCTTTAATCTGGATCTGGTAAAACATCCCTTTAATCTGGTAAAACATTCCTTTAATCTGGTAAAACATCCCTTTAATCTGGTAAAACATCCCTTTAATCTGGTTCTGGTAAAACATCCCTTTAATCTGGTAAAACATCCCTTTAATCTGGTAAAACATCCCTTAATGGAAATCTCTTACTTAATACTCAACTGGAAAATATGGAGTTATTTTAGGATATCTTGGAGGACCAGTCAGTATGACTACTGTGGACCCTCTGACCTTTGCCATAGAGTCGATGACCTCTCACCTCCCACAGTGCAAGCTCCCAGCAGGTTGACGATGTTGACGTGGTTGCCTAGGTAACTGAGAACCTTCAACTCCGACATCAGAGCCTCCTTCTCGGTGGAGTGGGCGCTCGCTGCGGTGACATCATCGTTACATCGTTGCAATGACATCATCTTAATGACGTCATCATAGCTTTAAAAATGATGAAGAAGAAGATGCAAAGGACACACACACACACACACACACAGCTACTCACGTTTGAGCATCTTGACAGCGACAGTCATGACGGAGTCAGCAGAACAGAGTCCATAGGCTGTAGCTCTCACCACCTTACCAAAGGCCCCTGAACCCAGAGTCTTACCTAAACAGACACACATTTCAACTCCTTACCAAAGGCCCCTGAACCCAGAGTCTTACCTAAACAGACACACATTTCACCACCTTACCAAAGGCCCCTGAACCCAGAGTCTTACCTAAACAGACACACATTTCACCACCTTACCAAAGGCCCCTGAACCCAGAGTCTTACCTAAACAGACACACATTTCACCACCTTACCAAAGGCCCCTGAACCCAGCGTCTTACCTAAACAGACACACATTTCAGCTGGTTTAAATCTCCCTGACACTACAGCAGCTGGATGACTTGTAGCGAGTGCTTCTGTGTGTGTGTCAGTATTTGGGGGTTATACAGTAATAACATAACTTTTTGCGGTAACTAGTCATTTGAGTAATTATATTACAGTTACTGATCAAAGATAAGTTGTCGTTACTTTGTCACTTTCGTTATCATTCCCTTTCTATTCCAGCCATAACTACGAGCTCCAGCCATAACTACGAGCTCCAGCCATAACTACTAGCTCCAGCCATAACTACTAGCTCCAGCCATAACTACTAGCTCCAGCCATAACTACTAGCTCCAGCCATAACTACTAGCTCCAGCCATAACTACGAGCTCCAGCCATAACTACGAGCTCCAGCCATAACTACTAGCTCCAGCCATAACTACTAGCTCCAGCCATAACTACTAGCTCCAGCCATAACTACGAGCTCCAGCCATAACTACGAGCTCCAGCCATAACTACTAGCTCCAGCCATAACTACTAGCTCCAGCCATAACTACGAGCTCCAGCCATAACTACGAGCTCCAGCCATAACTACTAGCTCCAGCCATAACTACGAGCTCCAGCCATAACTACGAGCTCCAGCCATAACTACTAGCTCCAGCCATAACTACGACGAGCTCCAGCCATAACTACGAGCTCCAGCCATAACTACTAGCTCCAGCCATAACTACTAGCTCCAGCCATAACTACTAGCTCCAGCCATAACTACTAGCTCCAGCCATAACTACGAGCTCCAGCCATAACTACTAGCTCCAGCCATAACTACTAGCTCCAGCCATAACTACGAGCTCCAGCCATAACTACTAGCTCCAGCCATAACTACGAGCTCCAGCCATAACTACTAGCTCCAGCCATAACTACTAGCTCCAGCCATAACTACGAGCTCCAGCCATAACTACGACGAGGTCCAGCCATAACTACGACGAGCTCCAGCCATAACTACTAGCTCCAGCCATAACTACGACGAGCTCCAGCCATAACTACTAGCTCCAGCCATAACTACAAGCTCCAGCCATAACTACTAGCTCAGCCATAACTACTAGCTCCCAGCCATAACTACTAGCTCCAGCCATAACTACGAGCTCCAGCCATAACTACTAGCTCCAGCCATAACTACTAGCTCCAGCCATAACTACTAGCTCCAGCCATAACTACGAGCTCCAGCCATAACTACGACGAGCTCCAGCCATAACTACGACGAGCTCCAGCCATAACTACTAGCTCCAGCCATAACTACTAGCTCCAGCAATAACTACTAGCTCCAGCCATAACTACGAGCTCCAGCCATAACTACGAGCTCCAGCCATAACTACTAGCTCCAGCCATAACTACTAGCTCCAGCCATAACTACGAGCTCCAGCCATAACTACTAGCTCCAGCCATAACTACTAGCTCCAGCCATAACTACGACGAGCTCCAGCCATAACTACGACGAGCTCCAGCCATAACTACGACGAGCTCCAGCCATAACTACGACGAGCTCCAGCCATAACTACTAGCTCCAGCCATAACTACTAGCTCCAGCCATAACTACTAGCTCCAGCCATAACTACGAGCTCCAGCCATAACTACTAGCTCCAGCCATAACTACTAGCTCCAGCCATAACCACTAGCTCCAGCCATAACTACGAGCTCCAGCCATAACTACGAGCTCCAGCCATAACTACGAGCTCCAGCCATAACTACGAGCTCCAGCCATAACTACGAGCTCCAGCCATAACCACGAGCTCCAGCCATAACCACGAGCTCCAGCCATAACCACGAGCTCCAGCCATAATCACTAGCTCCAGCCCATAACTACGAAGCTCCAGCCATAACTACGAGCTCCAGCCATAACTACGAGCTCCAGCCATAACTACTAGCTCCAGCCCATAACTACTAGCTCCAGCCATAACCACTAGCTCCAGCCATAACTACGAGCTCCAGCCCATAACTACGAGCTCAGCCATAACTACGAGCTCCAGCCATAACTACTAGCTCCAGCCATAACTACGAGCTCCAGCCATAACTACGAGCTCCAGCCATAACCACGAGCTCCAGCCATAACCACGAGCTCCAGCCATAACCACGAGCTCCAGCCATAACCACGAGCTCCAGCCATAATCACTAGCTCCAGCCATAACTACGAGCTCCAGCCATAACTACGAGCTCCAGCCATAACTACTAGCTCCAGCCATAACTACTAGCTCCAGCCATAACTACTAGCTCCAGCCATAACCACTAGCTCCAGCCATAACTACGAGCTCCAGCCATAACTACGAGCTCCAGCCATAACTACTAGCTCCAGCCATAACTACGAGCTCCAGCCATAACTACGAGCTCCAGCCATAACTACGAGCTCCAGCCATAACTACGAGCTCCAGCCATAACTACTAGCTCCAGCCATAACTACTAGCTCCAGCCATAACTACGAGCTCCAGCCATAACTGCGAGCTCCAGCCATAACTGCGAGCTCCAGCCATAACTACGAGCTCCAGCCATAACTACGAGCTCCAGCCATAACTACGAGCTCCAGCCATAACTACGAGCTCCAGCCATAACTACGACCTCCAGCCATAACTACGAGCTCCAGCCATAACTACGAGCTCCAGCCATAACTATGAGCCTGTCCTCCCCAATTAAGGTGCCACCAACCTCCTGTGAGTAGATTGTGCATCTGTCATTATTAAGCTACTTGTGTTGGTTTATAGGCCTATGTAATGTAGGTAATATACTATAAAGTAATCCTTCTAACCCCCCCCCCCCTTTAAAAGATTTAGATGCACTATTGTAAAGTGGTTGTTCTACTGGATATTATAGGTGAATGCACCAATTTGTAAGTCGCTCTGGATAAGAGCGTCTGCTAAATGACTTAAATGTAAATGTAAATGTTAAAAAATACTGTGTACCTACCCCAACACTGGTGTGTGTGTGTGTGTGTGTGTCTGCCTGCATGGTTGTGTGCCCGTGTGTGTTTGCATGCTCGTGTGTGTGTGTGTGTGTGTGTGTGTGTGTGTGTGTGTGTGTGTGTGTGTGTGTGTGTGTGTGTGTGTGTCGTACCAAAGCGTAGTTTCTGCCGGGGAAATTCCCACTTGGGGTCGTAGGGCAGCTGGGTGGGGTCGATGTAGATGTAGTTGTTGCCGTGGATACTGTCAATCACCTTCCACTGGATCTGGAACTTGGGCTTCTGTTGCGGCGGGGGGTCAATGATCAATACATTTAATAACCTGATGAAGTCAATGATAATCAACAAGGGGATTTGTCTTCTTTCGAAAAAATAATGAACGACGACTTAGAAGGTGTCTTCCACCGACGCGATACCGGAACTGACCTTCCACCGAGTTGCAATATTTTCCAGAGAACGCATAGAAACCCGAGTTGATTATAACCCTTTCATACCATGGCTATAATTTAACACATTTGGCATGAAAAAAACGTGTTAATTTGCAGGTTGAAATGTTTTCAACATAAACTGAAGTAGCTAGCAAGCTTACTAGATAGCTAACGTTACAGTAGTTGCCGTGGTAACCAAACAAACAGACTTGTTAGTTTAGCTAACCAAAACATCAGTCTTAATTTGCTTTTATGAAAATCAAATTAAAACAATACCAATACTGTTTTCAATTCGACTTTTGTTTTAAAAAGCAGCATGTAATTATAGAACACGTAATTATGAACTTGCCATTGAATTCTACCGTGCTGATATACCGTGCGTTATAGGGAAATAATGCCCGCTCTAGAATTAACTTCAGAAAAGAGTATTTAACAAAACCATGGTATAATCACATATAATCATCTGGAATTTGGGTTTCTGTTGGGGGGGTCAATATTTATATTGATCAATAATAAATACATTAGAGAACATGATTAAAATATAGTACATATACCAAAAATATGGTGTTAAACATGAGGGGATCAATAACATGATGACCAGCCAGTCAGTTAGCCAGTCAGTCAGTCAGTTAGTCAGTCAGTTAGCCAGTCAGTCACTCAGCCAGTTAGCCAGTCTGCCAGCCAGTCAGTTTGCCAGTCAGTCAGTT
This sequence comes from Salmo trutta, assembly GCF_901001165.1. Lineage (NCBI taxonomy): Eukaryota > Metazoa > Chordata > Actinopteri > Salmoniformes > Salmonidae > Salmo > Salmo trutta. Next base: position 1,143,071 of record NW_021823412.1, read on the forward strand.
AGCCAGTCTGCCAGCCAGTCAGTCAGTCAGTTAGCCAGTCTGCCAGCCAGTCAGTTAGCCAGTCTGCCAGCCAGTCAGTCAGTCAGTTAGCCAGTCTGCCAGCCAGTCAGTCAGTCAGTTAGCCAGTCTGCCAGCCAGTCAGTCAGTCAGTTAGCCAGTCAATCAGTTAGCCAGCCAGTCAGTCAGTTAGCCAGTCAGTCTGCCAGCCATTCAGTCAGCCAGTCAGTTAGCCAGTCAGTCTGCCAGCCATTCAGTCAGCCAGACAGTCAGCCTGTCAGTCTATAACAGGGTATAGTACCTGAAGGTATTTGTAGAGGAGAACCACCAGTATGATGCTCAGTATTACAGCTGTAACAACCACACCAGTCAGTCAGTTAGCCAGTCAGTCAGTTAGCCAGCCAGCCAGTTAGCCAGTCAGTCAGTCAGTCAGTTAGCCAGTCAGTCAGTCAGTTAGCCAGTCATTCAGTTAGCCAGTCAGTCAGTCAGTTAGCCAGTCATTCAGTTAGCCAGTCAGTCAGTTAGCCAGCCAGCCAGTCAGTCAGTCAGTTAGCCAGTCAGTCAGTCAGTTAGCCAGTCAGTCAGTCAGTTAGCCAGTTAGCCAGTCATTCAGTTAGCCAGTCAGTCAGTTAGCCAGTCAGTCAGTTAGCCAGTCAGTCAGTCAGTTAGCCAGTCAGCCAGCCAGTCAGTTAGCCAGTCAGTCAGTCAGCCAGTCAGTCAGTTAGTCAGTCAGTCAGCCAGTCAGTCAACCACACCAGTCAGTCAGTTAGCCAGTCAGTCAGCCAGCCAGTCAGCCAGTCAGTTAGCCAGTCAGTAAGCCAGTCAGTCAGCCAGACAGTCAGTTAGCCAGTCAGTCAGTCAGTCTATAACAGGGTATAGTACCTGAAGGTATTTGTAGAGGAGAACCACCAGTATGATGCTCAGTATTACAGCTGTAACAACCACACCAGTCAGCAGGGGGGTGAAGAGCTTATGGGGCACAGTGCGCTCTGTATGGACACACACACACACACACACACACACACACACACACACACACACACACACACACACACACACACACACACACACACACACACACACACACACGTATAAACATTAGAACACACACACAACATAAACTCTATATAACCTGAGTATACATTAAGAATACCTTCCTAATATTGAGTTGCAGACTTTCTGTTTTCCATGATGAACATATGCAGTGTGTTATTGTGGTGTGGTATGAGCTGCAGTCCAACCCCACCGGCCACACAGAGAGGAGACAGCAGTGGTATGTTTATGTGAGATTACATTAGATTAGTGTCCATGTCTAATCCAGGACCTGCACACTCAACATTCTGTAATCCCACTCAATATGGCCCTACATCCACACACACCTGTCCACTACAGAGACTGAGTGTGTGTGTGTGTGTTATATCTCACCGCTGATGGAGAACAGTGTGTAAGCCTGCTCGCCCTGCACGGTCGCTACACACTCCAATGTGTGGTAGTGTGTGTGTGTGTCTCCCTTCGTGACGTTCAGTCGGCTCTCCACCTCGCTGCTGCCGAAGGCCGAGTCTGATACCGTTACCGTGGCAACCTCCCGCTGCTCCCATTGGCTGGCGTTGGTCAGGTGGGAACACCTGGGGGGGGGGAGTGGTTGATTAACTGATTATTGTTACCTGATTGGCCAGAGATTCACCTGGTGTCCCAGGTCTGACTCAAACCCTGAAGAATGAAAACAAGCCACATTTGAGAAAGGGTGATGCACAGAATCACACATGAAAACCTAAACACACTGTTAGGATGCTCTTACACTGGACACATGGAAAGACTCAAAACACCACGATTGTGTAATGAAACCGTTAAAAGTAGCCTACTGTACCTAACTAAGAGATCTGGTGTATAGAGGGGGTTGGAATAGAAACCCAATGTCACCTAACTAGAGATCTGGTGTATAGAGGGGGTTGGAATAGAAACCCAATGTCACCTAACCAGAGATCTGGTGTAATGGAAACCCAATGTCACCTAACCAGAGATCTGGTGTGTGGAAACCCAATGTCACCTAACCAGAGATCTGGTGTAATGGAAACCCAATGTCACCTAACCAGAGATCTGGTGTGTGGAAACCCAATGTCACCTAACCAGAGATCTGGTGTAATGGAAACCCAATGTCACCTAACCAGAGATCTGGTGTAATGGAAACCCAATGTCACCTAACCAGAGATCTGGTGTAATGGAGACCCTATGTCACCTAACCAGAGATCTGGTGTAATGGAAAACCAATGTCACCTAACCAGAGATCTGGTGTAATGGAAACCCAATGTCACCTAACCAGAGATCTGGTGTAATGGAAACCCAATGTCACCTAACCAGAGATCTGGTGTAATGGAAACCCAATGTCACCTAACTAGAGATCTGGTGTATAGAGGGGGTTGGGATGTAAACCCAATGTCACCTAACCAGAGATCTGGTGTATAGAGGGGGTTGGGATGTAAACCCAATGTCACCTAACCAGAGATCTGGTGTATAGAGGGGGTTGGAATGGAAACCCAATGTCACCTAACCAGAGATCTGGTGTAACGGAAACCCAATGTCACTTAACCAGAGATCTGGTGTTTTGAGGGTGTTAGAATGAAAAACCCAATGTCAGTATTATGATACACAGAAAGTGTTTTAAAACAGAAAAGAAGTACTCTGAAACACCCAAACAATCAAATGGTTAAGAAATGCTAATGGTTTATAGCCTAAATATTGATTGGTGATAAGGGCATAAGGAGAATATTTATTGTGGAATTTCACCTTAATTTCTTCAATGTTTTATTTAGACAGATTAAAAACAGGAAGTGACAGAGAAGGAATGACAGTGTGACAGGTGGAAGTGGTAATTGACCCAGTGTTGTTGGCATGTTTAAAGGAAGAAAATTTTATTTCTATGTGAGTATTAAGCAGCTTGTTGAGGTGTAATGGATCGTGATGAACGGATATCAAAAGCGTCAGGCAAAATGACGTTCAATGATGAGACCACCTATTACCACATTTTCAACTTTTAATGGTAGAGGCAAATAGATTATCTTGCAACGCTTGCTGTAAAACATCTAGTTACTGCTGGTGGACTTGGCACTGTGCTCAACAATGGTCAGATACATAGTGTATATCACATGTGTCAAACTCATTCCACAGAGAGCCGAATGTCTGCGGGTACGGAACTCCCCTCACCTGGTTGTCTAGGGCTCAGTAAAGAACTCCCCTCACCTGGTTGTCTAGGTCTCAGTAAGGAACTCCCCTCACCTGGTTGTCTAGGTCTCAGTAAAGAACTCCCCTCACCTGGTTGTCTAGGTCTCAGTAAGGAACTCCCCTCACCTGGTTGTCTAGGTCTCAGTAAGGAGTTAGGTCTCAGTCCCCCTCACCTGGTTGTCTAGGTCTCAGTAAGGAACTCCCCTCACCTGGTTGTCTAGGGCTCAGTAAGGAACTCCCCTCACCTGGTTGTCTAGGGCTCAGTAAGGAACTCCCCTCACCTGGTTGTCTAGGTCTCAGTAAGGAACTCCCCTCACCTGGTTGTCTAGGTCTCAGTAAGGAACTCCCTCACCTGGTTGTCTAGGTCTCAGTAAGGAACTCCCTCACCTGGTTGTCTAGGTCTCAGTAAGGAACTCCCTCACCTGGTGTTAACCACTGGTCATCTCAGTAAGGAACTCCCCTCACCTGGTTGTCTAGGTCTCAGTAAGGAACTCCCCTCACCTGGTTGTCTAGGTCTCAGTAAAGAACTCCCCTCACCTGGATGTCTATGGCTCAGTAAAGAACTCCCCTCACCTGGTTGTCTAGGTCTCAGTAAGGAACTCCCCTCACCTGGTTGTCTAGGGCTCAGTAAAGAACTCCCCTCACCTGGTTGTCTAGGTCTCAGTAAGGAACTCCCCTCACCTGGTTGTCTAGGTCTCAGTAAGGAGCTCCCCTCACCTGGTTGACTAGGTCTCAGTAAGGAGCTCCCCTCACCTGGTTGTCTAGGTCTCAGTAAGGAACTCCCCTCACCTGGTTGTCTAGGGCTCAGTAAAGAACTCCCCTCACCTGGTTGTCTAGGGCTCAGTAAGGAACTCCCCTCACCTGGTTGTCTAGGGCTCAGTAAGGAACTCCCCTCACCTGGTTGTCCAGGTCTCAGTAAGGAACTCCCCTCACCTGGTTGTCCAGGTCTCAGTAAGGAACTCCCCTCACCTGGTTGTCTAGGTCTCAGTAAGGAACTCTCCTCACCTGGTTGTCTAGGTCGCAGTAAAGAACTCCCCTCACCTGGTTGTCTAGGGCTCAGTAAGGAACTCCCCTCACCTGGTTGTCCAGGTCTCAGTAAGGAACTCCCCTCACCTGGTTGTCCAGGTCTCAGTAAAGAACTTTCCTCACCTGGATGTCTAGGTCGCAGTAAAGAACTCCCCTCACCTGGTTGTCTAGGGCTCAGTAAGGAACTCCCCTCACCTGGTTGTCTAGGGCTCAGTAAGGAACTCCCCTCACCTGGTTGTCTAGGTCTCAGTAAGGAACTCCCCTCACCTGGTTGTCTAGGGCTCCGTAAGGAACTCCCCTCACCTGGTTGTCTAGGGCTTAATTGTGTAACGTCTGCTTCCAACTCACACTCCCATACAGGTAGATCCCCTGAACGCAGCTCACTCTCCAGATCCCAATCACCTGAATTCTGATCACCTGTTCACACACCTGTATGTCATTATCACACACTATTTAGTTCAGTTCTTTGCACCCCATCACTGTGAGGTATTGTTTGTTTTTGACACACTTCTCTTCGGAGCACTGGGTTTCCCTGTGATTTACTCCCCCTGTGTATGATAGTTTTGGCCTGCCTCCCTAATGACGCCTTTTGCCTATTCCCTGCCTGTACTTTAGCCTATCGGATTTCCTGTTATCTACCTATTGCCTGATCTCCCGGACGACGTTATTAGCCTTTTCCCTGCCTGTACTGTTGCCTTTTGGAACCCCTGTGTATGACCTTCTGCCTGCCCCTGGACCCAGCTACCTGCCTCCTCCTGAGGTCCTTTACATTAAACACCTGCTGCGCCCTGCGCTTGAAACCAGCTCTCTGTCTCCCTCGTGTTCATTACAAATTGAAAGGAAAAAGCAAAAATCTGCAGACACTTGGCCCTCCGTGGAATGAGTTTGACACATCTGTTGTAGATCAATCGGCCTATATCGAATCTTCCATTCCTCTCAAAATTTTTAGAAAAAGCTGTTGCACAGCAACTCACTGCCTTCCTGAAGACAAACAATGTATACGAAACGCTTCAGTCTGGTTTTAGACCCCATCATAGCACTGAGACTGCACTTGTGAAGGTGGTAAATGACCTTTTAATGACGTCAGACCGAGGCTCTGCATCTGTCCTCGTGCTCCTAGATCTTAGTGCCGCTTTTGATACCATCGATCACCACATTCTTTTGGAGAGATTGGAAACCCAAATTGGTCTACATGGACAAGTTCTGGCCTGGTTTAGATCTTATCTGTCGGAAAGATATCAGTTTGTCTCTGTGAATGGTTTGTCCTCTGACAAATCAATTGTAAATTTCGGTGTTCCTCAAGGTTCCGTTTTAGGACCACTATTGTTTTCACTATACATTTTACCTCTTGGGGATGTCATTCGAAAACATAATGTTAAATTTCACTGCTATGCGGACGACACACAGCTGTACATTTCAATGAAACATGGTGAAGCCCCAAAATTGCCCTCGCTAGAAGCCTGTGTTTCAGACATAAGGAAGTGGATGGCTGCAAACTTTCTGCTTTTAAACTCGGACAAAACAGAGATGCTTGTTCTAGGTCCCAAGAAACAAAGAGATCTTCTGTTCAATCTGACAATTAATCTGGATGGTTGTACAGTCGTCTCAAATAAAACTGTGAAGGACCTCGGCGTTACTCTGGACCCTGATCTCTCTTTTGAAGAACATATCAAGACTGTTTCAAGGACAGCTTTTTTCCATATACGTAACATTGCAAAAATCAGAAACTTTCTGTCCAAAAATGACGCAGAAAAATTAATCCATGCTTTTGTTACTTCTAGGCTGGACTACTGCAATGCTCTACTTTCCGGCTACCCGGATAAAGCACTAAACAAACTTCAGTTAGTGCTAAATACGGCCGCTAGAATCCTGACTAGAACCAAAAAATGTGATCATATTACTCCAGTGCTAGCCTCCCTACACTGGCTTCCTGTTAAGGCAAGGGCTGATTTCAAGGTTTTACTGCTAACCTACAAAGCATTACATGGGCTTGCTCCTACCTATCTTTCCGATTTGGTCCTGCTGTACATACCTACACGTACGCTACGGTCACAAGACGCAGGCCTCCTAATTGTCCCTAGAATTTCTAAGCAAACGGCTGGAGGTAGGGCTTTCTCCTATAGAGCTCAATTTTTATGGAATGGTCTGCCTACCCATGTGAGAGACGCAGACTCAGTCTCAACCTTTAAGTCTTTACTGAAGACTTATCTCTTCAGTAGGTCCTATGATTAAGTATAGTCTGGCCCAGGAGTGTGAAGGTGAACGGAAAGGCTGGAGCAACGAACCGCCCTTGCTGTCTCTGCCTTGCCGGTTCCCCTCTTTCCACTGGGATTCTCTGCCTCTAACCCTATTACAGGGGCTGAGTCACTGACTTACTGGTGTTCTTCCATGCCGTCCATGGGAGGGGTGCGTCACTTGAGTGGGTTGAGTCACTGACGTGGTCTTCCTGTCTGGGTTGGCGCCCCCCCTTGGGTTGTGCCTTGGCGGAGATTTTGTGGGCTATACTCGGCCTTGTCTTCGGACGGTAAGTTGGTGGTTGTAGACATCCCTCCAGTGGTGTGGGGGCTGTGCTTTGGCAAAGTGGGTGGGGTTATATCCTGCCTGTTTGGCCCTGTCCGGGGGTATCATCGGATGGGGCCACAGTGTCTTCTGATCCCTCCTGTCTCAGCCTCCAGTATTTATGCTGCAGTAGTTTATGTGTCGGGGGGCTAGGGTCAGTCTGTTACATCTGGAGTATTCTCTTGTCTTATCCGGTGTCCTGTGTGAATTTAAATATGCTCTCTCTAATTCTCTCTTTCTCTCTTTCTTTCTTTCTCTCAGAGAACCTGAGCCCTAGGACCATGCCTCGGGACTACCTGGCATGATGACTCCTTGCTGTCCCCAGTCCACCTGGCCATGCTGCTGCTCCAGTTTCAACTGTTCTGCCTGCGGCTACGGAACCCTGACCTGTTCACCGGACGTGCTTGTTGCACCCTCGACAACTACTATGATTATTATTATTTGACCATGCTGGTCATTTATGAACATTTTAACAACTTGACCATGTTCTGTTATAATATCCACCCGGCACAGCCAGAAGAGGACTGGCCACCCCTCATAGCCTGGTTCCTCTCTAGGTTTCTTCCTAGGTTTTTGGCCTTTCTAGGGAGTTTTTCCTAGGGAGTTTTTCCTAGGGAGTTTTTCCTAGCCACCGTGCTTCTTTCACATGCTTTGCTTGCTGTTTGGGGTTTTAGGCTGGGTTTCTGTACAGCACTTTGAGATTTCAGCTGATATACGAAGGGCTATATAAATAAATTTGATTTGATTTTGATTTGATTTTGATTTGATTTTTGATCAATGTTAAACATTAAAATCCTCCAGAAGAAGGTATCTAACTCTGCATTAGACAGGATTTGAAACACCAAAATAGTGTTTTCAACCTTTTCCGGTAGTGCTCCAGTCCCTGGCAAGGTGTTGCACAACCGTTGATTAAGCCGTGTTACAACACACCATGTCATGTTTCAAAACAGATGATGGGTTTCAATACTTCAGCAAAGTTCAAGTTTCTTCTCCTTCGAGTTGGTGGCAGCTCAGTTGTCACTAGTTTTGGTGTTACAAAAGCACATGATTTTAACAGTGCTGTTAGCTATGTATTGTAACTATGCTTTTAAACAACTGTTTAGGTTACTTGTTCACTCTCACATCTCTGTATATATTACTTACTGGGATACAAGGGATGTCAATGCAATTTAGCATCACACACAGAAATGACAGTAGTGACTATGGCGGTGTGTGTTTTTGTCCCGTACCGTGTGTGGGGGAGTTCACAGTAGAACCAGGTGATTTTAGGGGCCGGGTAACCGGCGGCAACGCAGCGCACCTGTCCATCAACTGGTCCCTCCTGGGAAATGATGACAGGCTTACCTGAGAGAGAGAGAGAGAGAGAGAGAGAGAGAGAGAGAGAGAGAGAGACGGCGGGAGGGGGGGGGTTGAGGGGGGAGTAAGAGAGGGGAAGACAGAGAGAAGCGAGAGAGAGTGAGACGGCAGGGGGGGAGTAAGAGGGGGGAGACATAGAGAGAGAGAGACGGCAGGGGGGAGTAAGAGGGGGGAGACATAGAGAGGGAGAGAGAGAGAGACGGCAGGGGGGAGTAAGAGGGGGGGAGACAGAGAGGAGAGAGAGAGAGAGAGACAGCAGGGGGGAGTAAGAGGGGGGAGACATAGAGAAGAGAATTTTCTGTAAGCATTCAAAAAGAGTGTGAAAATACATCATGCAAAAACAAACAACCAGAACGTACTGTTCACATAGACTGGGAATGATTGATTGACAGAGGCATCCTCATGATTGGCTTGGAAGGTATAGATCCCGCCCTCTGACCCATGGACCCTCACCAACCGCAGCTCACTGACGTACCTAACACAGAAAGATAGAGAGAGATTACATTTTTTTGTGTTTATTTCACTTTTGTTTATTGAAATTGAATTGAGAGGGTGAGAGTGAGTGAGTTAACAGTCAGGAAATGTGCGTGTGTGTGTGTGTTTGGGGGGGAGGGTTATGATTTACAAGAACAGCATGTTATAATGAAAGTGGAAGTTTCCATGACATAGAAAGTTAGAGGGGGTTCCCAGGCTGTTGACACAGTGCCTACAGTCATCAGTTTACGGAAGTGTTCGAGTCATGAGAAATTTCCTATAAAAGTACCAGAGAGGAATTCACCTTTCAGCAGGACAATAACTTACAACACAAGACCAAGTCTACACTGGAGTTGCTTACCAAGAAGACAGTGAACGTTCCTTAGTGGCCAAGTTAGTTTTGAAAATCTATGGCAAGATGTGAAAATGGCTGTCTAGCCATGATCTCCAACATCTCCAACAACAGAGCTTTAAGAATTAAGAAAATAATAATGGGCTAATACTGTACAGTCCAAGTGTGTAGAGACTTACCCAAGATGCACAGCTGTAAATCGCTGCCAAAGGTGTTTCTAACATCTATTGACTCAGGGAGCTGAATACTTATGGAACAACTATATTTTAGGTATTTAATTTATATCAATCTTAAAAATAAAATGAACAAATTCTTTCACTTTTACATTACAGAGTATTTTGTGTAGATTGTTGACGAAAATATACAATTAAATCCATTTGAATCCCACTTTGTAACACTATAAAATGTGAAGGGGTATGAATACTTTTGCAAGGCTCTGTATATATGCTGCTTTGACACCTCGATCACACCTACAGCGAAAACACAGAGAGAAACCAAAACCATATTAATACATTTAAATATAGTCCTTATGAGAAGGGCTATGGTTTCTGTGGAACAGCTTTTGTTCCTCGTTAGAGTATTTGTCATATAGTCTACACATGTGCAACAAAATGCTTAATTTCGGGTTCACTACTCACAATGCATTTAAGTGGATTAAAACAGCACACTCAATGAATAAAAATAGGATAAGCTACTCAAACGAATTGAAGTAGCATATTTACAAGTGCCGGGGAATTGTGGAAATAGATTTATTTCTTGTAAACCACGTGATCAAATCTGTAGTTCTGCCCCTGAACAAGGCAGTTAACCCACTGTTCCTAGGCCGTCATTGTAAATAATAATTTGTTCTTAACTGACTTGCCTTGTCAAATAAGGGTAAAATAAATAAATAAAAAATCACTGGCTTCTATAATAGGCATACATATCGTTGATTCTTTCTTGTAAACTAGGTGATCTCTGATTTCTATAATAGACCCATCAGATTCATAGAGAAACCAAAAGTACATAGACTGCTACATAAGGAGACGCAACAGACACGATAACAGAAACTCGTCCCTCGCTCTACTGCTGCGGTCGAAACAAAACTGGCTGATGATGAAGGAGGGGAAATTTGATAATCCCATTTACAGCAGCTGCAATGGTCCAATGGTCTTCACCGAAGGAGACCAGGAGTCCTTACCGGCACCGTGCAACCGAACACACCTCTCAGGTAAGTAACGTATAGTAGGGACGTCTAACATTCAGCCTGCTGCACAGACACTCTACTATCATCGTAAATGAAGATATTGAATTATGTTGCCATATCTAATTAATGTATATTACGCTACTTTCCACGGTGGGGACAGTAGTCGATGTGTTTTTCTTACTACATTACCCATCATTTTTACCTCAGATTGGTGGTGTTAGTATAAACGTGTATAGTCAACACGATGACACTAGATCGATTGCTTAAAACGGATCAATATATTTGGTTTTGTACTGTTGATTTAGCTCTATGGGTCGCAGCTATCAATTTCTTTCTCAAATGGTGCGGATAATTCGGCAAACCAGTTTTGGGTAAACCCGTTTTGGTGATGAATCCATCAGTCACATCACCTTTTTGGACTCATTCATCAGTTTTTACCTGATTAAAGTACAATACCATTAGAAATGAATGTTGAAAGATCAATTAATATTTCTAAAAATGTAAATAAATGCCGTTGTTGCTTCCTGTTGACAACACATTGATAAATAGCCCAGTGTCAAAACAGTTTTAAAGTGTCCAAATCAATAACCAATACGCAGAAACAGTTTGTAATATGTCGAAAACCTAAAATGTACCATCTACGCAACAATAGTATAGAAAAGACTATATAAAGAGTTCAGAGTTCAAAACGCCACCATGCCGCATCGATGAGAATACAGAGGAAATGAGGAGATGAAGCAGGAATAGTGGGGTTTTATTGCACACAATCACAGGAGCACACGGGGAAAGGTAGCAGGATAACGTTGTGGTTTACTGGGGAAATACAAGAGAGATCAATATGTTAACATACAAGCATGACTGACAAGTGCAAAAGGGATAAATAACTGAAAAGTATCAAATAAACGCCATATGTAACCGGTGTGAAATGGCTAGCTAGTTAGCGGTGGGGCGCGCTAATATCATTTAAAAATCGGTGACTTCACTCGCTCTGAGACCTGAAGTAGTTGTTCCACTTGCTCTGCAAGGACCGCGGATTTTGTGGCGCGATGGGTAACGATACTTCGTGGGGTGTCAGTTGTTGATGTGTCCCCTACCAGGTTGGGGCGAGGAGAGGGACGGAAGCAATACAACACTGTTTCTGTTAATCAGCACTGTTTAAACTAACACTAATTAAAGACCATATTGAAACTTGGAATAACCCATAACTGCGGGAAGTAGGGGTGCCGAAGCACCACCTGTAAAATCATAAAATATATGACTTTTTTTTTTTTTTAAACGATTTTTTTGAAATAATTATTTTTTTTCCCAAAAGTAGTGCACTGGGCCTTTACTAGTCCTGGATTAGAGGACCGATGTTGCGAAGGGCAAAAAAAAATTACAATTAAATCTGTCTTCCTCACCCCAAAACGACTTCCTGGCTACTATGGAATAACCCTATACATAGTTGTTTAGATGAATGGCGGATGTTGATTTCGGGAGGCTGCCATCACGGAAAAGGGAACAAACCCCTTTTTATTTTAGTTAACTTCACAAATCACGACCCGCCATAGGATATCAACAGCGACACTAACGTTACTAGCCAACTAAGCAAGGATGTTCTTTGATATGTTTGCGTTGACTTGCTCATATCAAGCAACAGACAGTTTGTGTAACTGTAAAAAATAAACAACTAGTGAACTCGTTTTATGAATGCTTGGATAGTGAAACTGAAATAGATTGGTAGCTAGTTGGTGAGGCTTTTGATTTATTTTCCAATTAATTAAACTGAAGCTGGATCGAGCAAACTAAACAGTGTGACGTTACACACCCAAGAAGGCTCAACCAACCGCCTGACCTAAACTCATAAATATGAATGACTTTGCCTCCGGCTGTCCTCCGAAAGGAAATGTCCCATGCGGGACGCTAGTTGTTGCATGGAGGATTTAGCAACGATAACAACCACCTGGGTAGCAAGCGAGCACGCCGATTTTTCAACAGTTGTTACCACAGAATTTGAACATATTTTAAGGAAAATAGATGTATGTTTCTGAACGCTGGCTTCATTGTTGACAATATGACTGAGCGTCGAAGATTACCATTCGATTTGAGCAGGGCGCGCCTCCCGCAACGGGCCATAGCCCGGTTCAACCCGGGGCAGCTTAAATCAAATTCCCTCGTTGAAAACATGTATACATATTCCATTGGTTAGTACAAAGTAATATGTATGACACGTTATTGGTCAGTCTATGTTAAAAACAATTGGTCAGAATTCCCCAACTCACTTAACCAATCACATCGTGTTCGGTTTTGTATTCCCCACTGTGATTGGTCCCTGAGGCTTTTAACAAACAAAAAAAAACTGTTCTCCAACAGTTGAATTTAATCTTCACTTCAACTTTCAACATTACTACATGCACTGAAACAATCAATTGTGTGTTTGTGTGTCCACCTCAGGTTCTACATGCTTCAGAAGACACCACGCACTCCTGCTGTGTGTGGTAGTAGTGGGGTGTACCGTGGCTGTCATAAGCCTGTTTGCCCAGAAACACAATCAAACTGCACAGAGACAGCAGTCAAATAATGAAACCTGTGCAGCAGAGAGAGAAAAGATTAAGTCTCTGAAATCAGAGAACTACAGCGTTCTACTGAATGTGATTTTAAAGCAGGGTAAGTTCAGCTCTCAGTATTTATATATATATATATATATATATATATATATATATATATCTTTTTTTCGCAGCACCACACCTAAACATCCTACCACAAAACCATCTCTCCTTTGTAGCTTTGTCGATAATTTGTCAAGTGGGGCGGCAGGGTAGCCTAGTGGTTAGAGCGGTGGACTTGTAACCACAAAGGTTGCAAAATCGAATCCCCAAGCTGACAAGATAAAAATCTGTCGTTCTGCCCCTGAACAAGGCAGTCCACCCACTGTTCCACTGAACAAGGCAGTCCACCAGCTGTTCCACTGAACAAGGCAGTCCACCCACTGTTCCACTGAACAAGGCAGTCCACCAGCTGTTCCACTGAACAAGGCAGTCCACCCACTGTTCCCCTGAACAAGGCAGTCCACCCACTGTTCCCCTGAACAAGGCAGTCCACCCACTGTTTCCCTGAACAAGGCAGTCCACCCACTGTTCCCCTGAACAAGGCAGTCCACCCACTGTTCCCCTGAACAAGGCAGTCCACCCACTGTTCCACTGAACAAGGCAGTCCACCCACTGTTCCCCTGAACAAGGCAGTCCACCCACTGTTCCCCTGAACAAGGCAGTCCACCCACTGTTCCCCTGAACAAGGCAGTCCACCCACTGTTCCCCTGAACAAGGCAGTCCACCCACTGTTCCACTGAACAAGGCAGTCCACCCACTGTTCCCCTGAACAAGGCAGTCCACCCACTGTTCCCCTGAACAAGGCAGTCCACCCACTGTTCCCCTGAACAAGGCAGTCCACCCACTGTTCCCCTGAACAAGGCAGTCCGCCCACTGTTCCCCTGAACAAGGCAGTCCACCCACTGTTTCCCTGAACAAGGCAGTCCACCCACTGTTCCACTGAACAAGGCAGTCCACCCACTGTTCCCCTGAACAAGGCAGTCCACCCACTGTTCCACTGAACAAGGCAGTCCACCCACTGTTTCCCTGAACAAGGCAGTCCACCCACTGTTCCACTGAACAAGGCAGTCCACCCACTGTTCCACTGAACAAGGCAGTCCACCCACTTATTCCCTGAACAAGGCAGTCCACCCACTGTTCCACTGAACAAGGCAGTCCACCCACTGTTCCCCTGAACAAGGCAGTCCACCCACTGTTCCCCTGAACAAGGCAGTCCACCCACTGTTCCACTGAACAAGGCAGTCCACCCACTGTTCCCCTGAACAAGGCAGTCCACCCACTGTTCCCCTGAACAAGGCAGTCCACCCACTGTTCCCCTGAACAAGGCAGTCCACCCACTGTTCCCCTGAACAAGGCAGTCCACCCACTGTTCCACTGAACAAGGCAGTCCACCCACTGTTCCACTGAACAAGGCAGTCCACCCACTGTTCCACTGAACAAGGCAGTCCACCCACTGTTCCCCTGAACAAGGCAGTCCACCCACTGTTCCACTGAACAAGGCAGTCCACCCACTTATTCCCTGAACAAGGCAGTCCACCCACTGTTCCACTGAACAAGGCAGTCCACCCACTGTTCCCCTGAACAAGGCAGTCCACCCACTGTTCCCCTGAACAAGGCAGTCCACCCACTGTTCCACTGAACAAGGCAGTCCACCCACTGTTCCCCTGAACAAGGCAGTCCACCCACTGTTCCCCTGAACAAGGCAGTCCACCCACTGTTCCCCTGAACAAGGCAGTCCACCCACTGTTCCCCTGAACAAGGCAGTCCACCCACTGTTCCACTGAACAAGGCAGTCCACCCACTGTTCCACTGAACAAGGCAGTCCACCCACTGTTCCTAGGCCGTCATTGAAAATAAGAGTAACGTTCTTAACTGACTTGTAAAGTATTGTATTTCAGAAAAGGATTTCTGCCTTTAGTGATCATATCTACTCTGTATCTAATCTTGTCACGACTTCCTCCGAAATCGGTCCCTCTCCTTGTTCGAGCGACGTTCGGCGGTCGACGTCACGGGTCTTTTAGCCATCGCCGATCCACCTTTCATTTTCCATTTGTTTTGTCTTGTCTTCCCTCACACCTGGTTTCATTTCCATCAATTACATGTTGTGTATTTAACCCTCTGTTCCCCCCCCTTGTCCGGTATTGTTTATTGTAAGTGTTTGTGCACATTATGTCTGGTGTGCGTTGGGTTTTGTACCCATTGATTTATTGTTCTGTTTTCCGGTGGGTTTTTATTATTAAACTGCGCCGTTGGAAACACCGTTTTTGCTCTCCTGCGTCTGACTTCTCTACCGCCAGTTAAACACCCTTACAAATCTTCTGCTCTGTATGTAATCTTCTGCTCTGTATGTAATCTTCTGCTCTGTATGTAATCTGTCTACAGAAGGGTGGAAGTATATAAACTCCAGTTTGTACTACATCTCTACTGAGATGAAGTCCTGGGATGAGAGCAGACCTTACTGTCAAAGGAAGGGATTGGACCTGGTGACCATAAACAGCGAAGAGGAACAGGTGTGTACGGTGTGTGTGTGTCTGCAATGTGTGACTGAGCTTCAGTCAGAGACATCAAATTCTAAGAGGCCAAATATGGAGAAAAAAACCAAAAGTATGATTCTACCGTTTATGTTATTCTACATCAATAGACCTTTCTCCTTGAAGTGGTCAGTGCTAAGAAATTGGAGGGAGTCTGGATTGATTTGTCTCCGAACAACACAAAGGAGATATCGACACGGTAAGACATTTCACCATCGATTGAAAAGTATGACGGAGATTTGAACATTTAGGGCATGAAGAAATCCAGAATGTTTCTGATAATAATTGCCTGTGTTTCTTCTCATAGGCTGAAGAGAGGTGCGGGGTCAGAAGAAGAGGACTGTGCTAAGCTTACGGTATATGAGACACCTGCAGTGAAAGAAGTACGAGGTGGACAATGTGGGACACAAAAATACTGTATTTGTGAAAAATACCTGATGTCAAATACAATGTAAGCAAGAGAGAATTTTTAAGTTGTTCTTCTGGAGACTTATATCTCCCTCACTAACTTTAAACATCAGCTATCTGAGCAGCTTACCGATCGCTGCAGCTGTACATAGTCCATCTGTAAACAGCCCATCCAATCTACCTACCTCATCCCCATATTGTTTTTATTTACTTTTTTGCTCTTTTGCAGACCAGTATTTCTACTTGCACATCACCATCTGCACATCTATCACTCCAGTGTTAATCTGCTAAATTGTAATTACTTCGCTACTATGGCCTATTTATTGTCTTACCTCCTCACGCCATTTGCACACACTGTATATAGACTTTCTTTTTTTTATTCTACTACTGTGTTATTGACTGTATGTTTGTTTATTCCATGTGTAACTCTGTGTTGTTGTATGTGTCGAACTGCTTTGCTTTATCTTGGCCAGGTCACAGTTGTAAATGAGAACTTGTTCTCAACTAGCCTACCTGTTTAAATAGAGGTGAAATAAGGATTATAGTTGTTTTAATGGAGGGAACAACTGCTAGCTTCAACTCTTCTTGCTGTGACATCTCACAAACACCTAGCTGGTTCAGCCATTTTCCACCCATTTCACCCTTTCATGTTGTTTCAACTGTGCTCTTGCTTTGTGCACCGTCTCCTCAGACACGTCTCCTCAGACACGTCTCCTCAGACACCTAGGTGACGTAGATGAGCCCCCCTCATTTTCCAAGAAGCAGCTGTTAGTTATTCCAGTTAGGTTGGTGAGGGTTTTACCCTGAAATACACATATGCACCGTATAGTAAGAAAAGTTAAAAGGGTAGTTTTCTGTGGTTGGAAACCCCCCTGCATTGTTCCAATACGCACAAGCACTTTCAGTCAATAAGCTTTCTCAGTGAGAGCCTCAATTTTAGCCAGACAGTTAGCTAGTTTTCAACTGAAGTCAATGGGACGATTGATTAAAAACATTGCTTTTGAAATAAACATTTCACATGAATTTCATGTAAAAACAAAAACAACTTTTAGTGAAACACTGAGTATAGATGGGGACTGATTGTCCTTCAGCCACTCTCAAGTCATTGGTAAAGGAGTGACAGGTTACACAGCTCCCTATATGTCCTTCAGACACTCTCAAGTCATTGGTAAAGGAGTGACAGGTTACACAGCTCCCTATATGTCCTTCAGACACTCTCAAGTCATTGGTAAAGGAGTGAAGGACAATCAGCCTCCATCTACACACAACGTTTGACTAAATGTTGTTTTTTGTTTCCATGAAATGTTTATTTTTACAGAACAATGTTTTTATCCATCTGCCCATTGACTTCAGTTGAAAACTAGCTAACGGGCTGGCTAAATCTGGCACACAAACTGCAATGTTGATTGATGTTCAATGAAATGAAATTAAGTTCGTGATACAAGGGTAGGAGACCCACTGAGGGCTGAGATATATTTTATTAGTCCACGTGAAATGTGTCTTCTGTAACCCTGTTGTACTATGTACAGAAGAGAATGTGCAGTATTATAAAGGAATACCAGTTGGATTTTTATTTTTCATATTGTAAATAAAAATCCTTTATTGTAATTATTTACGATACTATTGTCCTGTGACACCAAAAGTCAATGTGATTTAATATTGGGGCGGCAGGTAGCTTAGTGGTTAGAGCGTTGGACTAGTAACCCGAAAGGTTGCGAGATCGAATCCCCGAGCTGACAAGGTACAAATCTGTTGTTCTGCCCCTGATCAAGGCAGTTAACCCACTGTTCTTAAGGCCGTCATTGTAAATAAGAATTTGTTCTTAACTGACTTGCCTAGTTAAATAAAGGTAAAAAATATGAATGTGCTCATCTGATGAAGACCATGTCAGTCAACATGTTGTGATTTGTTTATAATAACGTATAGAAAAGAAATGTAGGATAAGGTTATGTAAAACACAGAAATGTATCTTGTTCTTGTGAAAGGATTAGCAACAATGTATTTATGGAGGGGGAAACTATTCGCTTCAGTTGCTTGCCGTGCCTCAGCCCTCTTGCCGTGCCTCAGCCCTCTTGCCGTGCCTCAGCCCTCTTGCCGTGCCTCAGCCCTCTTGCCGTGCCTCAGCCCTCTTGCCGTGCCTCAGCCCTCTTGCCGTGCCTCAGCCCTCTTGCCGTGCCTCAGCCCTCTTGCAGTGCCTCAGCCCTCAGCCCTCTTGCAGTGCCTCAGCCCTCAGCCCTCAGCCCTCTTGCCGTGCCTCAGCCCTCAGCCCTCTTGCCGTGCCTCAGCCCTCAGCCCTCTTGCCGTGCCTCAGCCCTCTTGCCGTTGTCTTACGACGGCCGTCTGCAACTGGCAACACATT
This sequence comes from Salmo trutta, assembly GCF_901001165.1. NCBI lineage: Eukaryota > Metazoa > Chordata > Actinopteri > Salmoniformes > Salmonidae > Salmo > Salmo trutta. Next base: position 1,161,126 of record NW_021823412.1, read on the forward strand.
GTCGCGTTAGAATGACGCCACCTGTCGGAAGACAATGCCCTCAAACACCTAGTTGTTCAGCCCCACTCATTTCACCCTTCCAAGGGAAACCAGACGTGATCATTCAGAAATGAAAACGTGGGGCAGAGGGGCTGTCATCGCTGTGACTGTAGTCTCCTCAGAAATGAAAACGTGGGGCGGAGGGGCTGTAATCGCTGTGACTGTAGTCTCCTCAGAAATGTTAAAGGTCTATTAATGACTCGTATCGGTTGAGCTACTGGTATGACTTAAAGAAATGATCAAATATTTACCTAGCTGTCGGTTAGAGACATTGGCTGGAGTCACAGCATAGCGACTTAAAGGGCAATTCCGCCACTTTTCAACCTCATATTCATCATCTCCAGCACCACTCCAGTGTCTTCATGTTCCTCATCTACAGCACCATTCCAGTGTCTACATGTTCCTCATCTACAGCACCATTCCAGTGTCTACATGTTCCTCATCTACAGCACCATTCCAGTGTCTACATGTGAAAACGGTGTGTTTCTAGGATCTGCGGTTAAAAAGAGAAGAAGAAAGATCCTAACAAAAAAGTGCTTCTCTGTGACATCACAGGGTAGGATTAAACAGTAAGATAAATGTGTTTCTAGCCAGAGGGAGGACATTCCTTACTCCCCGGGTCACTGGGAATCTCTACGTGTTTTGAACATCTCTGTTTTTAAACTTTTGATGATGTTGTCGGGTAGAACTTTTATCTTTTTTTCTATAAAATATAGAAATCCGCCGTTTTCACATACGGTATGTAGACACTGGTATTGTGCTGGAGCAGACTGGTCAATAGAAATAGCATACGGTATGTAGACACTGGTATTGTGCTGGAGCAGACTGGTCAATAGAAATAGCATACGGTATGTAGACACTGGTATTGTGCTGGAGCAGACTGGTCAATAGAAATAGCATACGGTACGTAGACACTGGTATTGTGCTGGAGCAGACTGGTCAATAGATATAGCATTAGATGTCAGACGTTTGGAAAGGTCCTTGGGACGTCGATATATTCCTACCTCTCCACTTACCATAAGAAACCATTTCCCGAGCACTGGCACAAACTCATGATGCTCGGAGGCGAAGCGCGGTCAGACCAAGCATGCTGCTTAGACCCCTGCACCACAGCAGTCCACAATGCTCTAACAAGCCGGGAGAATACTTCATGATACTTGATGGAAACTTATTTTGTTTTAAACCTTCCCCCAAACCATAGCCCTAACCTTAACCACTCAGAATTAATACCTAAACTAACCCTTTTGTTTTAGCCCTGTAACCACGTGGAATTAACCCTGTAACCACGCGGAATTAACCCTGTAACCACGCGGAATTAACCCTGTAACCACGCGGAATTAATCCTGTAACCATGCGGAATTAACCCTGTAACCACGCTGAATTAACCCTGTAACCACGCGGAATTAACCCTGTAACCATCCAGAATTAACCCTGTAACCATGCGGAATTAACCCTGTAACCATGCGGAATTAACCCTGTAACCATCCAGAATTAACCCTGTAACCATCCGGAATTAACCCTGTAACCATCCGGAATTAACCCTGTAACCATCCGGAATTAACCCTGTAACCATGCAGAATTAACCCTGTAACCACGCGGAATTAACCCTGTAACCATCCAGAATTAACCCTGTAACCATCCAGAATTAACCCTGTAACCATCCGGAATTAACCCTGTAACCAAATGGAATTAACCCTGTAACCATCCAGAATTAACCCTGTAACCAAACGGAATTAACCCTGTAACCATCCAGAATTAACCCTGTAACCATGCAGAATTAACCCTGTAACCATGCAGAATTAACCATGTAACCAAACAGAATTAACCCTGTAACCATCCAGAATTAACCCTGTAACCATCCGGAATTAACCCTGTAACCATCCGGAATTAACCCTGTAACCAAACAGAATTAACCCTGTAACCAAACAGAATTAACCCTGTAACCACGTGGAATTAACCCTGTAATGAATTAACCATGCAGAATTAACCATGTAATGAATGAACCTTGTAACTACGCGGAATTAATGCGTAAAGAATCAACATTAATCCATAATTCGTCAAATTCCGAGGTGAAACTATGAGGTTGGCTGGAGATAATGAACATGAAGTTGGCTGGAGATAATGAGATAATGAACATGAAGTTGGCTGGAGATAATGAGATAATGAACATGAAGTTGGCTGGAGATAATGAGATAATGAACATGAGGTTGGCTGGAGATAATGAGATAATGAACATGAGGTTGGCTGGAGATAATGAGATAATGAACATGAGGTTGGCTGGAGATAATGAGATAATGAACATGAGGTTGGCTGGAGATAATGAGATAATGAACATGAAGTTGGCTGGAGATAATGAGATAATGAACATGAGGTTGGCTGGAGATAATGAGATAATGAACATGAAGTTGGCTGGAGATAATGAGATAATGAACATGAAGTTGGCTGGAGATAATGAGATAATGAACATGAAGTTGGCTGGAGATAATGAACATGAAGTTGGCTGGAGATAATGAGATAATGAACATGAGGTTGGCTGGAGATAATGAGATAATGAACATGAGGTTGGCTGGAGATAATGAGATAATGAACATGAGGTTGGCTGGAGATAATGAGATAATGAACATGAAGTTGGCTGGAGATAATGAGATAATGAACATGAGGTTGGCTGGAGATAATGAGATAATGAACATGAAGTTGGCTGGAGATAATGAGATAATGAACATGAAGTTGGCTGGAGATAATGAGATAATGAACATGAAGTTGGCTGGAGATAATGAACATGAAGTTGGCTGGAGATAATGAGATAATGAACATGAGGTTGGCTGGAGATAATGAGATAATGAACATGAGGTTGGCTGGAGATAATGAGATAATGAACATGAGGTTGGCTGGAGATAATGAGATAATGAACATGAAGTTGGCTGGAGATAATGAGATAATGAACATGAAGTTGGCTGGAGATAATGAGATAATGAACATGAGGTTGGCTGGAGATAATGAGATAATGAACATGAGGTTGGCTGGAGATAATGAGATAATGAACATGAAGTTGGCTGGAGATAATGAGATAATAAAACATGAAGTTGGCTGGAGATAATGAGATAATGAACATGAAGTTGGCTGGAGATAATGAGATAATGAACATGAGGTTGGCTGGAGATAATGAGATAATGAACATGAGGTTGGCTGGAGATAATGAGATAATGAACATGAGGTTGGCTGGAGATAATGAGATAATGAACATGAGGTTGGCTGGAGATAATGAGATAATGAACATGAAGTTGGCTGGAGATAATGAGATAATGAACATGAAGTTGGCTGGAGATAATGAGATAATGAACATGAAGTTGGCTGGAGATAATGAACATGAAGTTGGCTGGAGATAATGAGATAATGAACATGAAGTTGGCTGGAGATAATGAGATAATGAACATGAAGTTGGCTGGAGATAATGAACATGAAGTTGGCTGGAGATAATGAGATAATGAACATGATGTTGGCTGGAGATAATGAGATAATGAACATGAGGTTGGCTGGAGATAATGAGATAATGAACATGAGGTTGGCTGGAGATAATGAACATGAAGTTGGCTGGAGATAATGAGATAATGAACATGAGGTTGGCTGGAGATAATGAGATAATGAACATGATGTTGGCTGGAGATAATGAGATAATGAACATGAGGTTGGCTGGAGATAATGAGATAATGAACATGAGGTTGGCTGGAGATAATGAGATAATGAACATGAGGTTGGCTGGAGATAATGAGATAATGAACATGAGGTTGGCTGGAGATAATGAGATAATGAACATGAAGTTGGCTGGAGATAATGAGATAATGAACATGAAGTTGGCTGGAGATAATGAGATAATGAACATGAGGTTGGCTGGAGATAATGAGATAATGAACATGAGGTTGGCTGGAGATAATGAGATAATGAACATGAGGTTGGCTGGAGATAATGAGATAATGAACATGAGGTTGGCTGGAGATAATGAGATAATGAACATGATGTTGGCGGGAGATAATGAGATAATGAACATGAGGTTGGCTGGAGATAATGAGATAATGAACATGAGGTTGGCTGGAGATAATGAGATAATGAACATGATGTTGGCTGGAAATAATGAGATAATGAACATGAGGTTGGCTGGAGATAATGAGATAATGAACATGAGGTTGGCTGGAGATAATGAGATAATGAACATGAGGTTGGCTGGAGATAATGAGATAATGAACATGATGTTGGCTGGAGATAATGAACATGATGTTGGCTGGAGATAATGAGATAATGAACATGAGGTTGGCTGGAGATAATGAGATAATGAACATGAGGTTGGCTGGAGATAATGAGATAATGAACATGATGTTGGCTGGAGATAATGAGATAATGAACATGAAGTTGGCTGGAGATAATGAGATAATGAACATGAGGTTGGCTGGAGATAATGAGATAATGAACATGAGGTTGGCTGGAGATAATGAGATAATGAACATGAAGTTGGCTGGAGATAATGAGATAATGAACATGAAGTTGGCTGGAGATAATGAGATAATGAACATGAGGTTGGCTGGAGATAATGAGATAATGAACATGAGGTTGGCTGGAGATAATGAGATAATGAACATGAGGTTGGCTGGAGATAATGAGATAATGAACATGAGGTTGGCTGGAGATAATGAGATAATGAACATGATGTTGGCGGGAGATAATGAGATAATGAACATGAGGTTGGCTGGAGATAATGAGATAATGAACATGAGGTTGGCTGGAGATAATGAGATAATGAACATGATGTTGGCTGGAAATAATGAGATAATGAACATGAGGTTGGCTGGAGATAATGAGATAATGAACATGAGGTTGGCTGGAGATAATGAGATAATGAACATGAGGTTGGCTGGAGATAATGAGATAATGAACATGATGTTGGCTGGAGATAATGAACATGATGTTGGCTGGAGATAATGAGATAATGAACATGAGGTTGGCTGGAGATAATGAGATAATGAACATGAGGTTGGCTGGAGATAATGAGATAATGAACATGATGTTGGCTGGAGATAATGAGATAATGAACATGAAGTTGGCTGGAGATAATGAGATAATGAACATGAGGTTGGCTGGAGATAATGAGATAATGAACATGAGGTTGGCTGGAGATAATGAGATAATGAACATGAAGTTGGCTGGAGATAATGAGATAATGAACATGAGGTTGGCTGGAGATAATGAGATAATGAACATGAGGTTGGCTGGAGATAATGAGATAATGAACATGAGGTTGGCTGGAGATAATGAGATAATGAACATGAGGTTGGCTGGAGATAATGAGATAATGAACATGAGGTTGGCTGGAGATAATGAGATAATGAACATGAGGTTGGCTGGAGATAATGAGATAATGAACATGATGTTGGCTGGAGATAATGAGATAATGAACATGAGGTTGGCTGGAGATAATGAACATGAGGTTGGCTGGAGATAATGAGATAATGAACATGAGGTTGGCTGGAGATAATGAGATAATGAACATGATGTTGGCTGGAGATAATGAGATAATGAACATGAGGTTGGCTGGAGATAATGAGATAATGAACATGAGGTTGGCTGGAGATAATGAGATAATGAACATGAGGTTGGCTGGAGATAATGAGATAATGAACATGATGTTGGCTGGAGATAATGAACATGATGTTGGCTGGAGATAATGAGATAATGAACATGAGGTTGGCTGGAGATAATGAGATAATGAACATGAGGTTGGCTGGAGATAATGAGATAATGAACATGATGATCGGCTGGAGATAATGAGATAATGAACATGAAGTTGGCTGGAGATAATGAGATAATGAACATGAGGTTGGCTGGAGATAATGAGATAATGAACATGAGGTTGGCTGGAGATAATGAGATAATGAACATGAAGTTGGCTGGAGATAATGAGATAATGAACATGAGGTTGGCTGGAGATAATGAGATAATGAACATGAGGTTGGCTGGAGATAATGAGATAATGAACATGAGGTTGGCTGGAGATAATGAGATAATGAACATGAGGTTGGCTGGAGATAATGAGATAATGAACATGATGTTGGCTGGAGATAATGAGATAATGAACATGAGGTTGGCTGGAGATAATGAGATAATGAACATGAGGTTGGCTGGAGATAATGAGATAATGAACATGAGGTTGGCTGGAGATAATGAGATAATGAACATGAGGTTGGCTGGAGATAATGAGATAATGAACATGAGGTTGGCTGGAGATAATGAGATAATGAACATGAGGTTGGCTGGAGATAATGAGATAATGAACATGAGGTTGGCTGGAGATAATGTGATAATGAACATGAGGTTGGCTGGAGATAATGAGATAATGAACATGAGGTTGGCTGGAGATAATGAGATAATGAGATAATGAACATGAGGTTGGCTGGAGATAATGAGATAATGAGATAATGAGATAATGAACATGAGGTTGGCTGGAGATAATGAGATAATGAGATAATGAGATAATGAACATGAGGTTGGCTGGAGATAATGAGATAATGAGATAATGAGATAATGCTGAAATAGTGTATTTAATCTAATTAACGTATTATTCTTTTAGTATCACAAAAAAGTTGTTAATCATATTTTTGAAGTGAAATTATTTTATTTTTTTATATCATTTTGTATATGTCTGCACTTTAGTCATTCAAATAAAATGATTGAATGAAATATTACACTGGGGCAGACATTTTCTCTCTGAACCGTCACAGTGGTGTTCCATGTGACTGGAACCTGTATCTGTCTGCGGAGAGTACCTGTATCTGTCTGCGGAGAGTACCTGTATCTGTCTGCGGAGAGTACCTGTATCTGTCTGCGGAGAGTACCTGTATCTGTCTGCGGAGAGTACCTGTATCTGTCTGCGGAGAGTACCTGTATCTGTGTCGTTGGACAGTGATGACGTGCTCCGTGGTGTTGTGGAGGGTCTTGCCGTTGAAAGCCCAGGACAGAGTGCCAGGTCTGGGGTAGGACTCCAACTCTACCCTGAGGCTTAGGCTCTCCCCTTCTCTGACAGCAGACTGGCTAGGCCGGGAGTCACCCAGCATACTGATGAAGCCTCGTTCTGGAGGGGGAACACACACACAAATGGTTAGACTCTCCCTCTCTCTGACAGGGTTAGACTCTCCCTCTCTCTGACAGGGTTAGACAGGGTTAGACTCTCCCTCTCTCTGACAGGGTTAGACTCTCCCTCTCTCTGACGGGGTTAGACTCTCCCCTTCTCTGACGGGGTTAGACTCTCCCCTTCTCTGACGGGGTTAGACTCTCCCTCTCTCTGACAGGGTTAGACTCTCCCTCTCTCTGACAGGGTTAGACTCTCCCTCTCTCTGACAGGGTTAGACTCTCCCTCTCTCTGACAGGGTTAGACTCTCCCTCTCTCTGACGGGGTTAGACTCTCCCTCTCTCTGACGGGGTTAGACTCTCCCTCTCTCTGACGGGGTTAGACTCTCCCTCTCTCTGACGGGGTTAGACTCTCCCTCTCTCTGACAGGGTTAGACTCTCCCTCTCTCTGACAGGGTTAGACTATCATCAGTTACAGTGTTATAGAGGTTAACAGATTCCATCATTGAGGTTCTGTCTTTGCGAGACTCTCTCACACACACACACACACAAAAGACACACAAACACACACACACACACTCACCACGGACATCCAGGTGCAGGGTATCGGCGGTGGCACCCCTCTCGTTGTGGGCGTGGCATCGGTATGTCCCGGCGTCTGATTGGTTGACAGAGGTGATCCAGAGGGAGGCGGAGCGTTGGTAACCACGGGAACCAGCCAGGATGTGGGAGGTGTGTGCCTGGAAGGCACGCTGCAGACAGGGGTCAGGGGTCAGGGGTTCACTATACTGGACTCTCAGGGGGGTCATGGTTAGTGTACAGGTAGAAGCAATAGAACACTGTGAATACTACTACGTTGTGGCACTATATAACACCTATTACCTTTGAGAAAGACGGGGGAGATAGAGACAGAAAGGGAGAGAGACAGAGAGAAAGGGAGAGAGGCAGAGAGGGAGAGGGAGAGAGAGAGAGAGAAAGGGAGAGAGAGAGAAAGGGAGAGAGAGAGAGAGAGAGAGACAGTATGAAGCCAGTCTCACCGCTCCAACGGGGAAGTCCCACTTAATGCTGAAGTCAGGGTTGAGGTTGGAGGAGCTGCAGGTGATCTCAAACTGCTCTCCTCTCCTCAGAATCACCCTCTCTCTCTGGGACAGACTGATCACTGGAGGCTGTTCAGGGACTGGGTGGGCAGAGGAGAGGGAGTGGTGGTGGTGGGGGGGGGAGGGGTGGATATAAACATACAGTATGTCAAACAGGACCCTGTTTGGAGCTGGACCATGTCTAATTGTTAACATAGAGTCACATAGAGGTGGTCCATGTCTAACTGTTAACATAGAGTCACATAGAGGTGGTCCATGTCTAACTGTTAACATAGAGTCACATAGAGGTGGTCCATGTCTAACTGTTAACATAGAGTCACATAGAGGTGAACCATGTCTAAATGTTAACATAGAGTCACATAGCGGTGGACCATGTCTAACTGTTAACATAGAGGTGGTCCATGTTTAACTGTTAACATAGAGGTGGACCATGTTTAACTGTTAACAGAGTCACTTAGAGGTGGACCATGTCTAACTGTTAACATAGAGTCACTTAGAGGTGATTTGTGGCACAAAGTCTGTGTATGCAAATACGAGTATGCTGCCTGGAGATCTCTCTTTTTCCCCCTCTCTATTTCTCTCCCTCCTTCAACAGCCATCCCTCGAGTATCTCCTTACAATCTCTCTCTCTCTCCCCGCTTCCCTTCCCTTCCCTCTCATCTCTCACCTAGCCGTACGTCCACAGTATACTGGCTCGACCTCACGGTGGCACCTGCCAGCTCGCCCAAGCATACGTAGCAACCCTCGTACTCCTTCCTGGCGTTGCCGATGATGACGCCGCGCTGGGGGTCGTAGTGG
>NW_021823412.1:1172672-1180172 GCF_901001165.1 Salmo trutta
ATGACCTAATAAAACCCAAACAGCTAGACTCATCATTATCCATAACAGACAAACAAGGACATTAACCAGGTGAATCAATCAATCAGCCAATCAATCAGTAGGCTTCTAGAGGAGGAAAAACATCCACATTTGGGTTTTCCCTTTGTGTCCCTATTGGGCCTGGTCAAAAGTAGTGCACTACATAGAGAATAGGGTGCCAACCCTGGTCAAAAGTAGTGCACTAAATATGGAATAGGGTGCCAACTCTGGTCAAAAGTAGTGCACTAAATATGGAATAGGGTGCCACCTCTGGTCAAAAGTAGTGCACTACATAGGGAATAGGATGCCAACTCTGGTCAAAAGTAGTGCACTACACAGGGAATAGGGTGCTATTTGGGACGGAGACTGTGTTTTTTAGTTCTGAAGATTGACACATGATTTGCATAGCCTGGCAGCCAATCAATAGACTTCTTGAGGAGAAAAAGATTAACAACATTTGGGTCATGAAGTTGTTTTGTTCCCCCTAGAGTTCAGATTCACAGCCTGTGAGCGTCCTAATTGGCACCCTATTCCCCTATGGGCCCTGGTAATAAAAAGTAGTGCACTAAATATGGAATAGGGTGCCAACCCTGGTCAAAAGTAGTGCACTAAATATGGAATAGGGTGCCAACCCTGGTCAAAAGTAGTGCACTAAATAGGGAAAAGGGTGCCAACCCTGGTCAAAAATAGTGCACTAAATATGAAATAGGGTGCCAACCCTGGTCAAAAGTAGTGCACTAAATATGGAATAGGGTGCCAACCCTGGTCAAAAGTAGTGCACTAAATATGGAATAGGGTGCCAACCCTGGTCAAAAGTAGTGTACTAAATATGGAATAGGTTGCCATTTGGAACAAAGCCCTAGACTTCTGAAGATCGACACATGATTTGCCTGGCAGGTTTTCCACCAACATGATCTTCATGTGACCGTTAGTGCCCCCGGGCCGTCAGTCCATGACTGCATCCCAAATGGAACCCTATTCCCTATGTAGTGCACTACTTTGACCAGGGCCCTATTCCCTATGTAGTGCACTACTTTTGACCAGGGCCCATAGGGGAATAGGATGCCATTTGCGACACAGACGTCTGACGAGCAGAGACCTGTCTAGGGAAGGGAAGGGAAGGGGGCAGTTTAGCGCACAATAAACACAATTATGAGAAATGTGGAATTGTTGGCACGGCTATGATTCTAAAGACCAGATATAATCCTTATAATAAGTGTTAATCATTAGCATGGGAGGGGATCAGTCTAGAGAAATAGACCAGATATAATCCTTATAATAAGTGTTAATCATTGCATGGGAGGGGATCAGTTTAGAGAAATATTATAAGGATTATATCTGGTCTATTTCTCTAGACTGATCCCCTCCACTCCCATGCTAATGATTAACACTTATTATAAGGATTATATCTGGTCTAAGTGTTAATCATTAGCATGGGAGTGGAGGGGATCAGTCTAGAGAAATAGACCAGATATAATCCTTATAATAAGTGTTAATCATTAGCATGGGAGGGGATCAGTCTTGAGAAATGTGTTATTGTTTAAAAGGGTATGCTGCTGTTGTAAAACAGATATAGCATAATCATTATAACAGTTATTGTTATGCTTAGCCTAGCAATATCATTTTCCATTACAAAGTCATATCGGCAGATATCCTAGTGGTTAGAGCGTTGGGCCTGTAACCGAAAGGTTGCTGGATCGAATCCCTGCTCTGACAAGGTTAACATCTGTCAGCAGCATCGGATCTTGGAGAAGCCTGGTTTACAGTGACTAAATGGTTAAGTGGAATTTGACTGCCATCATGATTTGTAACCGCTGGTGTGGCGGTAACAGCTTTATACACACAGACACACCTGTAGCCTTTTCCTGGGAAAAGCCCGGATGCGACCAACTACCTTGGGATACAGTTATGCAAATACATAGTCAGCATCCCAAATGGCACTCTATTCCCTAGTTAGTGCACTACTTTTAACCAGGGCCCATAGATTTCTGGTCGAAAGTAGTGCACTAAATAGGGAATAGGGTGCCACTTCTAATAGTGTGACTCTGGGCTTGAAGGAACAGGTTGAAAATGATAGATTACAATACTGTTATAGCTTTATGTAAACAACATTATAGGGCATACTTACGTGTGTGGTATCTGTGACCAACAGATTCAAATCTGTATTCCCAGTCATGTGAAATCCATAGAGTCAGGCCTATGAATGTATTTCAATTGACTGATTTCATTATATGAACTGTACCTCAGTAAAATCTCTGAAATTGTTGCATGTTGCGTTTATATTTTTGTTCAGTATAGTTGGATCAACTAAATATTATTACAGTGTCTTGCGAAAGTATTCATCCCCCTTGGCGTTTTTCCTATTTTGTTGCATTACAACCTGTAATTTAAATTGATTTTTATTAGGATTTCATGTAATGGACATACACAAAATAGTCCAAATTGGTGAAGTGAAATTAAAAAAATTACTTGTTTCAAAAAATAAAACAATTTAAAAAAGGAAAAGTGGTGCGTGCACCACTTTAAAAACCGTACACTCCACCGGGCTGGGCTTTACGGAAGAGTGGACAGAAAAAAGCCATTGCTTAAAGAAAAAAATAAGCAAACACGTTTGGTGTTCGCCAAAAGGCATGTGGGAGACTCCCCAAACATATGGAAGAAGGTACTCTGGTCAGATGAGACTAAAATTCAGCCTTTTGGTCATCAAGGAAAACGCTATGTCTGGCGCAAACCCAACTTCTCTCATCTCCCGAGAACACCATCCACAGCATCATGCTGTGGGGAGGTTTTCGTCGGCAGGGCCTGGGCTACTGGTCAGAATTGAAGGAATGATGGATGGCGTAAATACAGGGAAATTCTTGAGGGGAAACCTGTTTCAGTCTTCCAAAGATTTGAGACTTTGACGGAGGTTCACCTTCCAGCAGGACAATGACCCTAAGCATACTGCTAAAGCAACACTTGAGTGGTTTAAGGGGAAACATTTAAATGTCTTGGAATGACCTAGTCAAAGCCCAGACTTCAATCCAATTGAGAATCTGTGGTATGACTTAAAGATTGCTGTACACCAGCGAAACCCATCCAAATTGAAGGAGCAGTTTAGCCTTGAAGAATGGGCAAAAATCCCAGTAGCTAGATGTGCCAAGCTTATAGAGACATACCCCAAGAGACTTGCAGCTGTAATTGCTGCAAAAGGTGGCTCTACAAAGTATTGACTTTTGGGGGGGGGGGGGGGGGGTGAATAGTTATGCACGCTATAGTTTTCTGTTTTTTTGTCTTATTTCTTTTCGTTTCACAATAACAAATATCTTGCATCTTCAAAGTGGTAGGCATGTTGTGTAAATCAAATGATACAACCCCCCCCCCCCCCCAAAAAAAAAAATACTTTAATGCCAGGTTAACAAATTAGGAAAAATGCCAAAGGGGGTGAATACTTTCGCAAGCTACTGTAAGTAACTGGTTCCACAGCATTTTGTTTGATGACTCTACTTTCCGGTCAAAGTGTTACCTGACTTTAACATGGTGTAGCAATAAGATGGGAATGCCATTAACCAAGAGGCTGTGAGTTCAAATCTCAGATGAGGACATGTTGAACAATAAATGAACATGCGCAAATTATGTATGTGTCAAATATGTAAGTTGAAACATTGTATGTTAAAAGCACTGTGTGTGTGTGTGTGTTCCACAGCCTTTATTAGGGAAGATATTTCTAACTGAATGAACATATGAGACAGGTTGAGCAAATACATCATTTTAAGTTGACTGAATTTTTTTGCGTTAAGTTAAGTTTGGGCCAACTAAATTGTTTTAGTTCAAGTAACACTTGGACTGAAAAGTTGAGTAAACAATAACAAAAAGTCTGTGCAACCAGTTACTTAATAATAATAATAATTAGTTTAAACAACTAGATTTGTGGGTGTTTTTACAGTGTATAGGCTTACAGCACACCTAAAACGAGGTGTGAGAACGACGAGGGAACAAAAAAATGGATTACGCAACCATGGAAATGGAAATAGAGAAGCCTATAGCTCTCTCTCTCTAAGTGAGGATCACAACTGTGACTGTGTGTGTCTGCCTGCCTAAGCCTTTTGTTGAATAAACATGGGCTTATTGCATCAGATCAGCTTATTCTGCAATCTACATTTGAAGTTCAGTAGCCTAGTAATAACAATGCAACTAACTTCCAGCCATGTTTAGCCTACCTGCTGCCACCTGTTATGCACGGAAGCCAACATACGTTGTTAAAATGTATGAATCATTCATTGGTTGGACAAAACAATGTGTGTGTGTGTGTGTGTGTGTGTGTGTGTGTGTGTGTGTGTGTGTGTGTGTGTGTGTGTGTGTGTGTGTGTGTGTGTGTGTGTGACCATGCATAATAAAACAGTGGAATAGCCTAATAAGCTAAAATGTCCAAGATGATGCTATAAAATGCAGTACAGGCCATTGGCCAAGGAGGTGCCGGGAAAGTTTTGCCCGAGTGACACCACTCCATACCAAAACCACACCACTCCATACCAAAACATCCCCACTCCATACCAAAACATCCCCACTCCATACCAAAACATCCCCACTCCATACCAAAACATCCCCACTCCATACCCCACTCCATACCAAAACATCCCCACTCCATACCAAAACAACACCACTCCATACCCCACTCCATACCAAAACATCCCCACTCCATACCAAAACAACCCCACTCCATACCAAAACATCCCCACTCCATACCAAAACAACACCACTCCATACCAAAACATCCCCACTCCATACCAAAACATCCCCACTCCATACCAAAACCACTCCATACCAAAACAACCCCACTCCATACCAAAACATCCCCACTCCATACCAAAACAACACCACTCCATACCAAAACATCCCCACTCCATACCAAAACATCCCCACTCCATACCAAAACCACTCCATACCAAAACAACCCCACTCCATACCAAAACATCCCCACTCCATACCAAAACAACACCACTCCATACCAAAACAACACCACTCCATACCAAAACATCCCCACTCCATACCCCACTCCATACCAAAACATCCCCACTCCATACCCCACTCCATACCAAAACAACACCACTCCATACCAAAACAACACCACTCCATACCAAAACAACCCCACTCCATACCAAAACAACACCACTCCATACCAAAACAACCCCACTCCATACCAAAACATCCCCACTCCATACCAAAGTATCCCCACTCCATACCAAAACATCCCCACTCCATACCAAAACAACACCACTCCATACCCCACTCCATACCAAAACAACACCACTCCATACCAAAACAACACCACTCCATACCAAAACAACCCCACTCCATACCAAAACATCCCCACTCCATACCCCACTCCATACCAAAACATCCCCACTCCATACCAAAACAACACCACTCCATACCCCACTCCATACCAAAACATCCCCACTCCATACCAAAACAACACCACTCCATACCCCACTCCATACCAAAACAACACCACTCCATACCAAAACAACACCACTCCATACCAAAACAACCCCACTCCATACCAAAACAACCCCACTCCATACCCCACTCCATACCAAAACAACACTACTCCATACCAAAACATCCCCACTCCATACCAAAACATCCCCACTCCATACCAAAACATCCCCACTCCATACCAAAACAACACCACTCCATACCAAAACAACACCACTCCATACCCCACTCCATACCAAAACAACCCCACTCCATACCAAAACATCCCCACTCCATACCAAAACATCCCCACTCCATACCAAAACAACACCACTCCATACCAAAACAACCCCACTCCATACCCCACTCCATACCAAAATAACCCCACTCCATACCAAAACAACACCACTCCATACCAAAACAACACCACACCAAAACAACAGCACTCCATACCAAAACAACAGCACTCCATACCAAAACAACAGCACTCCATACCAAAACAACCCCACTCCATACCAAAACAACCCCACTCCATACCAAAACCACTCCATACCCCACTCCATACCAAAACAACAGCACTCCATACCAAAACAACACCACTCCATACCAAAACAACACCACTCCATACCAAAACAACACCACTCCATACCAAAACAAAACCACTCCATACCAAAACAAAACCACTCCATACCCCACTCCATACCAAAACAACACCACTCCATACCAAAACAAAACCACTCCATACCAAAACAAAACCACTCCATACCAAAACAAAACCACTCCATACCAAAACAAAACCACTCCATACCAAAACAAAACCACTCCATACCAAAACAAAACCACTCCATACCAAAACAACACCACTCCATACCAAAACAACACCACTCCATACCAAAACAACACCACTCCATACCAAAACAACACCACTCCATATCAAAACAACACCACTCCATATCAAAACAACCCCACTCCATACCAAAACAACACCACTCCATACCAAAACAACACCACTCCATACCAACACTCAAAACGACATGTATTAGACTACACCCCCATAGTAGGTCTACCTACGCTATGACCAAAATGACCATTATGACCATTATTCCTCCTCCACCAAACTTTACAGTTGGCCAAACCCAGATTCATCCATCGGACTGCCATATGGTGAAGTGTGATTCATCACTCCAGAGAACGCATTTCAACTGCTCCAGAGTTCAATGTCGGCGGGCTTTACACCACTTTACACCACAGCCGACGCTTGGCACTGCGCATGGTGATCTTAGACTTGTGTGCTCCTGCTCGGCCATGGAAACCCATTGAAGCTCATGAAGATCCCGATGAACAGTTCTTGTGATGAACAGTTCTTGTGCTGACGTTGCTTCCAGAGGCAGTTTGGAAATCTGTAGTGAGTGTTGCAACCGAGGACAGACAATTTTTACGCGCTACGTGCTTCAGCACTCGGTGGTCCCTTTCTGTGAGCTTGTGTGGCCTACCACTTCACGACTGAGCCCTTGTTGCTCCTAGACGTTTCCACTTCACAATAACAGCACTTACAGTTGACTGGTGCAGCTCTAGCAGGGCAGAAATTATACAAACTGACTTGTTGGAAAGGTGGCATCCTATAACGGTGCCACGTTGAAAGTCACTGAGCTCTTCAGTAAGGCCATTCTACTGTCAATGTTTGTCTATGGAGATTGCATGTCTGTGTGCTCGATTTGATACACCTGTCAGCAACGGGTGAGGTGGAAATAGCCCAATCCACACATTTTAAGGGGTGTCCACATACCTTTGTATATATTGTGTATAATCAAACATATGATATAGGATAAACCATTACATAACCATATACGCTATTTATAAACCACAACATAACCATATACGCTATATATAAACCATAACATAACCATATACGCTATATATAAACCATAACATAACCATATACGCTATATATAAACCACAACCAAAACCTAAAGCAATAAAACCACAATAAACAGTACATGAAAAACGTGGCGACTCACCTGTCAG
>NW_021823412.1:1182672-1185172 GCF_901001165.1 Salmo trutta
TGTCTCATTGTTAGACTATTGGTACCTGTCTCATAGTTAGACTATTGGTACCTGTCTCATAGTTAGACTATTGGTACCTGCTGTCTCATAGTTAGACTATTGATACCTGTCTCATTGTTAGACTATTGGTACCTGCTGTCTCATAGTTAGACTATTGGTACCTGTCTCATTGTTAGACTATTGGTACCTGCTGTCTCATAGTTAGACTATTGGTACCTGCTGTCTCATAGTTAGACTATTGGTACCTGCTGTCTCATAGTTAGACTATTGGTACCTGCTGTCTCATAGTTAGACTATTGATACCTGTCTCATAGTTAGACTATTGGTACCTGTCTCATAGTTAGACTATTGGTACCTGTCTCATAGTTAGACTATTGGTACATGTTGTCTCATTGTTAGACTATTGGTACCTGCTGTCTCATAGTTAGACTATTGGTACCTGCTGTCTCATAGTTAGACTATTGGTACCTGTCTCATTGTTAGACTATTGGTACCTGCTGTCTCATAGTTAGACTATTGGTACCTGCTGTCTCATAGTTAGACTATTGGTACCTGCTGTCTCATAGTTAGACTATTGGTACCTGTCTCATTGTTAGACTATTGGTACCTGCTGTCTCATAGTTAGACTATTGGTACCTGCTGTCTCATAGTTAGACTATTGGTACCTGTCTCATAGTTAGACTATTGGTACCTGTCTCATTGTTAGACTATTGGTACCTGCTGTCTCATAGTTACACTATTGGTACCTGCTGTCTCATAGTTAGACTATTGGTACCTGTCTCAAGTTGTTATGGAGTTGGGGGGGTTGTTCTGTACAGGGGATAGATCTGTGCCTTATTGGCAACATCTACTCGGGGTGGAAGGCTGAGAGAGGGGTCATGTAACGTCAACAACAACAACTAAAGTTTTGGGTGGGCAGTGTATGGAATCCATGCTATAGTCAAAGGGTTACATCATCGCTCTTTGACGACATACAGTGTAGTTCATCACATAATAAATCCTGTTAATGGATCTATCTCACTGTTATTACGCGAAATAACCCAATAGTGTTATGTCTAGATCTACTGACATTAGTAGGCCCTCACCACGCTCCCAAACACTACCCGCCTGTTGAAGA
Organism: Salmo trutta; assembly: GCF_901001165.1. Classification (NCBI taxonomy): domain Eukaryota; kingdom Metazoa; phylum Chordata; class Actinopteri; order Salmoniformes; family Salmonidae; genus Salmo; species Salmo trutta. The sequence goes on from NW_021823412.1 coordinate 1,183,790, forward strand.
CAACAGCAGACAGAGGGAACCAGACCACCGCCCCACAGGTGTCACTGTTGTTACGGACGCTACACACTCATACCTGGCACCTGTCCATTATTCCCGTATAGGGTACTACTTGGCCCGTAGGGAGAACGGTCACCCCATAGGGCCGTGGTTAAAAGTAGTGCACTGTGTAGGGAACAGGGTCCTATTGGTGACATAGATGTGATGTCATTTGAGTCCCTGTTACATTATTGATTACCGTGTTAGTGTGTTGTAGAGCATCAGGACTGACTCATTCTGACTCACCTTCCACCTCTTTCTCTCTCTCTGTTTCTCTCTCCCTCTATCTCTCTCTCTCTCTCTGTTTCTCTCTCCCTCTATCTCCCTCTATCTCTCTCTCTCTCTCTCTCTCTCTCAAACACCTTCCATCTCTTTCTCTCCATCTCTCTTTCTTTCTGTCTCTCTTTCTGTCTCCCTATCTGTCTCTTTCTCTCTATCTGTTACTCTCTCTCTTTTTGTCTCTCTATCCCTTTCTTTCTCTCTCCATTTCTCTCTCTTCTCTCAACTTTTTCCTCTCTCTCTCTCTCTCTCTCTCTCTCCCCATCTCTCTCACCATTCACTCTCTCCATCTCTCTCTGTCTCACTCAACTTTTTCCTCTCTCTCTCCCTCTCTCCATCTCTCTCTCCCTAATCTCTCTCTCTCCCTCTTTATCCCTCATTCCCTCCATATCTCTCTCTCCCTCCATCTCTCTCTGCAGTGTGAGCCATTCTGCTGTTAGACAGATGAACTGACGTCCTACAGAGGGCATCTGATGGCCACTCAGATTCTCATTTCAAGTTTTAATGTCACGTGGTCAAGTACAGTGAAATGCTCTAAACCCAACAATGCTGTAATCAATAGCTATGAAATATAAAAAATAACAAGGTAGAACAAAAACACACCAGATATAAACATAACAAGGTAGAACACGAGAAAGTAAGACGCAATATACAAGTCATGATATGTACAGAGAGAGAGAGAGTCATCGTATATATGTGTGTGTGTGTGTGTGTGTGTGTGTGTGTGTGCGTGCGTGCGTGTAAATACCACCAATATTGATCTGTTTACTAATCTTAACTATGTGCTCATTGTTAAAACACTACATAGCTGATAATCTAACATCTGTAACTTCTTTATGAAACCTTTGTGATGTCATCTTTACATTTTGTGTTTTTTGTTTCTTATCTAGTTCACTTGCTTTGGCAATGTAAACATATGTTCTCATGCCAATAAAGCCCCTTTGAATTGAATTGACAGACAGACGGACAGACGGACGGACAGAGAGGATGGAAAGGAAAACCCATCCCTCCCTCTCCCAGTAACTGTATCCAGTCTAACTTCTCCATCTGATGTAACCCTACTCTCCA